>NC_056737.1:227614841-227738982 GCF_019279795.1 Protopterus annectens
TTTGTATTGTCTCTCATTTATACGTAAACTTTGGCAACACACATTGCTTCAATGGACTTTCAGATCTGGACCTGCCAGCATGGCTGTAACATTTCTGTGAATTATGCACAATGGTATTCAGAGGCTGTACCAGCATGCTATCTGAGTGTGCTGTAGACTGTATATCTACAAAACATTACAATTAAAGTTCTTCAAAATGTCCTCTAGAATCTCTGTTCTCTAGGTTGTTCTAATAAAGGGCAAGGCTTCTCTTTTCCATTTTCTTGATTGTTTCATTGGGTAACAAGCTGTGTATTCTGAAGATAAACTGATAAAGTTAATAGAGAATATTTTTGCTCAAAAAAGTTTTGAGAGTTGATAAAAAATGGCATTTATCTTGAGTATTTCTTATTGCACAACATCTCTCTAACATTTGACCATTTTAACTTCCTTTGTGATGAAGAACAATTTCTTAAATAAGGTCCAATTAAATTATTTAGTAGTTATTGTAAATACATGATTTTGATTCAAAGAAACTGATAAGAGGAAAATCAATTTAACATTTTTAGAAACTAAAAAGGGATCAAAACTATATTACTCAATTTAAATCACAATAAATATACATATACTTAACATTTTGTTTTATTATCCAGTGCAATGAGCCATGCATTTAAAACTAATGTATCGGGCATAACAGATGACTTTGACTTTAAATAATTATTAAGCCGGAATATTCTATTTTGTGAAACTACCATGGAGAAAAAAACCTTTACACATTATGGGGGTTATTCAGAGAAATTATATACAAGTGCTTTCCTTATGACTTCTAGTAGCATTATGGCAATAACAAGAGATTCAAAGGCTAGAAAGAGCTGCTTCGAGCAAGAGCTCATAAGTGACTCATTTGCCCATCTGTGAACTGAATAGATAAAGCAGTTGAAACAGCTGCTTTAAGTGTATGCCATACCAACACGAAACCTTGTTGCAAAAGCACCTACAGATCGATAGCACCTACAGATAGATACTCACACACACACACACACACACACACACACACACACACACACACACACACACACACACACACACACACACACACACACTATATGCACACCTAGGCACAGTTGTAAGGATCACTGGCTTACCTATAATATTTTTTTTGGAAAGTGAGAAGAAACCAGAGCACCCACATGAAATGAATGCAATCTCCAAACAAAATCTAGACCAGCCAAGATCTGAACTGGAGAACCAAGCACTTTGAGGAAGCAGTATTAACCTTTGCACCACTCAAAACAAATGAAAAAAAATGAATGAAAGAAAAAAATGAATATTGCATCAAACTGATATTAGACTCTGGTGGGGCAAATAGATGAGAAACATTCTCAATGATGAATGTATTTCTATGACTGATACAATTTGAAGTATTTAGGTATCAGAGTTTAAACTGCCATAGCAAGTTCTGGCTGGAAAAGTAAAAAAAAATCATAGTGTACATGCTTAGAAATAAAAACAAATTAAATGTACGTAAAGCAAAGATGCTCAGTTAGAACTTGAGAAATAATTTTGTAAGAAACCCATAAAGCAAAGTACAGATTTGGTTTGTGGTCTTCCAGCATCCATATTTTTCTTAAGTATGAATGAAAAGCTCATTTGCACTATGCAGAGCCTACACAAGAGAAACACTGCATATATTCCTTGCATGGTATTACAGCAATGATATCAAAACAAAGTCCAAGATGGTAGTGACTGGGTTCCAGAAGACAAACAAACTTTTAATCTGCTTAGTTATACACTGGCTGCTTATTCACTCCTAGTGAATGTTGCTTGTTCCTTAATCCTTCGCCACTGGGGTTTACATATTATGTGGTTTCTTTTCATTGAAGTAATATTTGAATTCCTGGTTCATGATCTGTGTGTTTTGTTTTTTTTTTTTTGGACTTTCCTGTTCTCCATAAAGTATGACATCATTATTCTGCAAGTGAAACTAGAGACAAAATTGACATCAATGACAATACTGAGAACACAGAGAAAAGACTATTTGTTTTCTGAATATTAATGCTTTGTGGAAATTGCTGTGTGTGTTTCAGTAAACAGCACTTTATTCCAATTTAAATGCTTTGGTATATTTGTAGCAAAAGCATATAATGTCCCAGCTACTTTAGATGCATTTCTTTACAGACTATTTCAGAACATTAACTTTGTTGATTTGAGCTACTGTAAACACTGATTTGGAAATGTTCTCCAGAATGTGTGAATAGATTTATGTGGTGGAGGTGGTATTCTTGCCAGTCTGGTAGTGTATCTTTTCAAACAATGTGCATGTTTGATTCAGTTTTTTCCAAGTTCTGTAGAATTGTTTGATTTGAGTTCAGTTTTACAAATAGTATTTGTTCATTACAGCTATTGCAGGTGATTAATACTTTATTGTTTGCTTTATTTCATTGTTTGTTTGAATAATAAGTATTTTAGTTCAAAACATAAATAGTTCATAACATTTTAATTTTTTGAGGATCATACTCATTGCTCCATTTATGTTGTAAAAAGAGTCTTGGAAAAGAGTAGTATAATATACTTGCACCTGAAGTACCTGCACTCATGGATTAAATATTGTAGTTATCATGGCAATCTCCAACTTACAAGGCTACAGTTTCAGAACATGATTTTGAATGGACACCAAATTCAGATTTCTAGATGGGGTTAGAGATTAACCCTGTGAGAGAGTCACTATGTGGATGAAAAGAAGTGACATGGATATCAGTTACTAAATTTAACTAGTCTGATAGACTAATAGACTAAAGAGGTTATTAAAATTTAAATGATTTTGTCTGTATCTAGTTCAGACTTGATCAGAATAATGCACTCTGATTCACTCAACTTAAATCGATCACAATTTGGACTATGTCCTAAAAACAACTAATCACAGGTGAATCTTTTCCTGAGTTGTACATGTTCATAGGTTCATAGGTTCATTGGTATGTACTAGGCTAATGGCTCTGAAGCCATTACAAGCCTAGATCATAGAAGTGCCCTGGCATGCTGTCCGACGTTAGTTCCCAGTACCTCTATCAAGTAGAGCCACTGGAGTGATCCCTGGGGTGAACTTTCTATTACCCATCCACTCATTAAGATTTCTCTTGAAGAGGAACAGCAAGGTACTCTGCTTGACATCTATGGGAAGTCTATTCCAGAGAATGGGCAGTCTCTAGGTGAGGAACCTGTCCCTCCAGCATGTTCTGTTGATTGTGGTAATGAGGTTGTGGTCTTTGGAGTGTGTGGTGTGGAGGGATTGGGATTTCTTTAGATGTAGCATTTCTAACAGAATTGGGTCAGACATGACTTTGTAAGTCAAGCAGAGATCACCTCTAAGTATCCGATATGAGACAGAGAATAGCTGGAGCCTTTTGAGTCTGTCCATGTAGGACATGTGTTTAATGCCTAGGATCCTCTTTGTGAGGTACTTCTGTGGCCTCTCCAGCTGTTGCAGGTGTCTAGTGAGGTACATGCCAAATAGGGCATTATACTCAATGATGCATTATACTCAATGATTGGTCTAATGAGGGAAGAGTAGAGAGAGATGATGACCTCTTTCTTCCTGGATGCAAAACCCTTGCTAATGAGATATGCCACACAGAAGGGCTTTCTGACTACAATGGCAATGTGGTGGTCTAAGGAGAGGTTGCTGTCAACCTGCGATCCCAGATCTCTTATAATGCCTTCAGTGTTCAGTGGGCTCCCATTGATGTGGTAATTAGTTGGAACTGAGTTTTTACCAAAGGGGATGATGATGCATTTTTGACGTTAAGCTTAAGGCCAGGGTTTCGACACCAGTCATTGGTCTCAGTGAGGCCTCAGTGAGGCCTTTCTGTAGGATGTCTGCATCACTTGGGGAGTTAATAATGGCTCCCAGCTTGCAGTCGTCTGCAAATTTGGTCAACCAGAGTCCCTTTGTGTTGGCTTGGACATCTGAGCAGTAGATGCCGAACAGAAGAGGACCCAGGACCAATCCCTGTGGGACTTCACTTGTGACTGCAGTCTGAATTGGAGTTCACTACTTTCACACTGTGTGCTCTAGCTCTAGCTCTAGCTGTGAGCCAGTTTGCAACCCACCTAGTGATATAGGGGTTGATGCCTCATTTGGTGAGTTTATCAATAATTCCTGAGTGAGGAATGGTATCAAAAGCCTTGGCCAGATCGAGGTAGGCTGTATGCACTACCTTACCTTCATCCACAGCCCTGGTGACTGACTCAAAGAAGCGGATCGAGCAGGCATGATCTCCCTTTCACAAAGCCAGAGTGCGTGGGGTCCAGAATTTGGAGATTTCCTATATCTTTGTTAATCAGGTCTGTGATGATGTACTCCATAGCTTTACATATCAGACTTGTCAGACTAATGGGGCGATAATTCCCAGGGTCTGTAGTCACTCCCCCTTTATGGAGAGGGATGATTGTAGTAGTGCACCATTCAGTAGAGACAAAGCCTGAGGTGAGGCTTTGACTGAACAGGGCACACAGATGTGGTGCCAGTTCGCTTTGTAGTTCATGCAGAACACAGCCAGAGATATCAGGTCGCATGGAAGCTGTATTCTTGACCTTGGACAATGCAGCTTTAACCTTTGCTGCAGTAATGCTGGGTGCCTGGCATTCTTCCGGTATTGTGATTGGTCCTTTAGAGGGGAGAGAGGGGTAAAGTTGGCACTGAATCTGTCGGCCAGTATGTTGGCAATACCTGTTGGCTCAATATAGGAGGTACCATTGTGCAGTACCTCAGAGCAAATCTGGGTATTACCATGCAGGTTCTTGATATAACTATAGGAGGCATTGTGAATGATTTTATTGTCTGCTGCAATTCTGCCTTCATAGCTGGCTTTAGAGGATTTGATGAGGGATCTCAACTTTTTGTTGAGGCTAATAAGGGTGTTTTTCCAGTCTTGGGACTTCACCTTTTTCTGCAACAGTTTCTTCCTTCTGTTGTAGCAGGGGACCACCAGATTGGCTTCCTTTTTTTGGAGGAG
This sequence comes from Protopterus annectens, assembly GCF_019279795.1. Lineage (NCBI taxonomy): Eukaryota > Metazoa > Chordata > Ceratodontiformes > Protopteridae > Protopterus > Protopterus annectens. The sequence goes on from NC_056737.1 coordinate 227,619,833, forward strand.
ACCATCTTAGTTCTGTTGGGTATGGCTATTTCCATGCATTTATCTACATGTTCGTACAGTGCATTGGTGCATGATTCGGTAGTTATGCAGCTATTTTCCATTGGCATGGGTGCTGTGAAGTTACCCACCTCTGTTTTTAGGAGTCCAAAGTTATCTTTGGAGAAGTTTTTAAGGTGTTTACCTTTGCGGGGGTGTGGGTGAGATGTGGATTTCCATGTTGATTAGTTTATGGTCAGATCTGACCAGGGAGGGATTGACTACTGGTGGAGAGCAATGGCGGCCCATGTTAGTAATAACAAGGTCAAGGATGTTCTACCTCTAGTGGTGGTTAGAATGAGCTGGTCCAGGACATTGGAACTGATGAATTCCAGGAAGCGTTGTACCAGTGTATTGGTGCTTGAGTAATTTTTCCAGTTGATGGAGGGGTAGTTGAAGTATGGGAGTGTTGGGTTGGACCTTGATAGATTCCAGGGTGCTTAGGAATGTGGAGTGAGTGTCTAGGGACATGGTTAGGAACCTAGAGCAGGTTATGTCCTGGATCACCATCTTACCCAATGTTAGTTGTACCTAAAGTATCTCAGATGTGTTATGCTGGGCTACTAGTCTGAAGGTGTGCATATCCTTTATGACTATGGAAACACCACTGCCTTTGGAGCTTTGGTCCATGTTTCAAGACCAAAAGGTACAGAATGAGTTATAGCCTGGTAGCGCAGAAGTGCTTTCTGCCACTTAAAACCAGATTTCCATTACAGCACAGGTACATTTTAAGATGTGAAAACTGGAAAATAGCTTAAGCCAAAGGTTCTCAGTTTTACTACTCACACAAGTATAATATAAATGGATATAAACAGAGAAATTTAACTAGGATTAGTTATTCAGATGACAAAAAGTTCAGCTATCTTGTTACACCTTTTATTGATAAGACATGGCAAAAGGAATTGTGTGGTTACCAGTAACTTATTTAACTGCTCAGTCTATCAATAAACATTTGATGTTTGCATGTTCACTATGAAGGGAGGTGATCTGCTTATACGTATTGTGATAAACTGAGGGGCTGCCAGCCCAGCTAGATAGAATTTTGTAAATAATTCTATGTCATTTTAAATATTAATATGATCCACAGGCTTACAAATTTAAAAAAACTGTTATGTGCTGAGCTTCAAAAATGTAACTACAGTCTATCCTGCTGGAAGGAAGCAGAAATGTGTATAAACCCCTATGTGTGTGATCTCAAGCTAGGAGACAGGATGTCTGGGCTAAGAGTTTATTTTTATTGTCTTAAGACAGAGATAATTACTAAGTTTCACATGTAAAGTGTCTTTTATTGCTGTGACTTCCTGGCAGCTGCAAGAAGACAAAGAAATGTCAATTTAAGTACTGTGAGCCTGAGAACTTAAGTAGAGGTGACAGGAATGATGTAATCTGAAATGACGCAGCAGTGATGTGTATTACCAATGTAAGAATTATCTCAAGAGAAAGAGATTGCATTTTGTATTTTGTTCTAAAGCTGACAACAACTCACCAGTGCTTTGCCTTGCTCTGTAAGTAGGATTTAGATCTTAGTATTTCGCTTAGAGATAGATAGGAAATAGCCAGATTAGTGAAGATATTTTCTATATTTATGTGAGACTATTCTACAGTGTTGTTTTAAAGTATTTCCTTTGATTTCTGAACTCTCTATTGTCACTGTGTTGAATATGAGTATTGTCTTGTGCTTTTATTATTTATTATTGAATATTTTTAAACCTTTTAACTGTGGCGGTTTTGTGTAGAGATAATTTAAGCTGTTAGAGTACTTGCATGTATTTGGTGATACTGTAAAAGTCACTCCAATAGCCTTGCTGTTCATCACACTTACCAATTGGATAATAATAACATTGCACAGCAGAATTAGACACCCTTTGGTAAGGGCCTTTATAGTAGCTGATAGTAGTGGTTGGCAGTACTACCTTATGGTCTGGGCAGAAGGGGGAATAGCTAGTGAGCCTGTATCAGCCTTCCCCAGGAGTGTCTGTGTGTTGTATATAACTCAAATCTCAAAGTGTGTGGGTGTCAGCTACCTTGGCAGGGATACGAAGCACTGGCTAGACAGAGAGGGTGCTGGAGGTTTTGGCTTCACCATTTGGCTGAGATCTGAACCCTATAGCTTTGCTAGTGGGGAGTCATATTGGGGATCTGGAGAGAAAGAGGGAAACCAGCCCCAGACTGACTGTGATCTCTGTGTGGTCTTAAGGGAAATTGTACTTTACTGAGTGTGTACTTCTTATCCTCCCAATGTGGACACCCCTCATTAGTGTTAGTGGTGAGGATTGAGGCTCCTTGATTACTGAGCCAGTGCATGGGTGTCACAAGTATAATTGCCATTTGAGTTATATTTGTTGTATAACACTATTAAAGTTACTTCATCTAAAGTTTGTAGCTAAGGGCTCAAGAACTACAAAAGAAACAAATCTGAAGCTAGGGCACTATTCACAGTACTTAAAGCATTGTTCCCTTGAAGTTAACTTATATATTAATGCTGTTTGCTTTGTTTTTGAGACAGGCTTAGTCAATTTTCCAACATTGAAACTTGTAATATAAATAACAGCTATAGAATTACAGGTGTAATGTACTGGCTCTGAATGTCTTATTCATGAGACCTGAATCAAGAAGGGGCTGATATCAGTGCAATACATGAACAATATCCACATGTATGGGTACATTTTACTTTTGTCTGTTTATAGCTGGAAAGTAACACCTGTACAGTATCTTTCCCATAAGGATTTTTTTTAAAATACAGCAATTTCTTTTCACAAAAACTGGGTAATGGATTCAATATATAGGTCAAACCACTACTAACAGAATCTTCCAGTTGTCATGAATAATTTTTAATCCTTTTGCAATGTCCAGTAGTCACCAGTCCAAAAGCATGTGTGTACCCCTGACATAGGTTTCCAGCATAGCCAAAAACATGACACTCACTGTTATTTCTCTTTAAAATTGGAATCAGCTTACATTCCCCGGGATTCATGAACCTTGCACCAGGCGCACGCATAGCGTAGGCGCTACAACGCCAGATATGGCCGCCGAGCGATTCAGGTACGATCCAATTCCACGTGCACTACCGGCGTGCGCCTGAGTTGCGCCGCCTCCGGCGTAGGTATGTTAAACACCCCATGTGCGGTGTTGCACCATGCAAATGAAGGCATATAGCGATCCACGAAGTGGCGCAGGCGTAGCATAAGGGCACGGCAATGTAAACCAAAAAAAAACGGTTTACATATACCCAAACATGACATAGGAGTAACGGAAGGCTGTCAACGTCAGGTATCATACTGTTGCAACATGCCAATGGTGAAAGACACCGAGAATGTCAAAAGAAAACATGCACAAAATGTAAATAATGACATAAATGGTATGTCCGCAGAAACCACAGCAGAACCCCAGGACATGTCCACGGAAGGTGCTAAATAATGAAATAATATGACAATGTCATAAAAGAGCAGTATAATACACATCAGCTTCACAGCCACAATACACCATAGTATGCATGGAAAGCCACAACCACGGCGCAAGGGTTGCCAAGGAGTGGCGGCAGTGTTCGGCACCGTAACTATGAATTAGTAGTCAATGCCATGCAAATGAGGCAGATAATACTGAATCGCAAAACCCCCGCCGGCGTAAGGCTGCACCAAACGGCGCAGCGGTAATACACCGAGGAGTGGCCCAGAGGGAATACATGTCAACCGCAGAGGGGTGTGCCACTGTAGGAGGAAGCACATTGGAGCTCAGCAAACATGGGCTGTACAATGCACATCACAGCAGCAGGACCGGCGTGTGGGGAAATAGTTGAGCTGAGAGCACACAATGCGCGCAGAGATGCATGTGCACGAGGATGACTATGTTCCCCTAACCCAGTCATGTGACGGCCGCCCCGTCAACAACAACGGATACAGGAAGGTGATGTGGAGAATATGAGGAAATGCGGAAGCAGTGTAATTGGAGTCGTAATGAGCAATCAACACCAATCAACCCACGAAGGCCAATTGGCGGCAGCTGACAACTCTGCATGCAGAAACCCGCAAAACGGGATAGGGGAGGCATATGAATGCAAAGAAAGTAGGGGAGGTAGCAGAATGCAAAGAGTGAAGAACCGATACAGCACAGCCAAGTAGAGAGGTAGCATAACGGCGGCAGACAAAATGCATGATATGCCATGTCCCAGAAACGACACATGACAGGGCTCTGCAGGATGCAATCCAGGAAATAGTATGCGCAACGTGCAGAAACAGTAAGGTAAGGTCTAAAGCTAAACCAATGCAGGCAAGTGTAATGCAACACCAAAGGCAACAGCGTTGCAGTGCCAATGGTAAAACACGGAAGATAATCCACAGATACGGCCGCACAGACACACCCTATGACATCACCGGGTGTACAGCACAACAGTATAAAGTGTGAATGCACACAACACACAGCCGCGTATTCCCAAACGCCGCACTCTAGGTGTAAACACACGGGGAACTTTTAAAATGTATATGCTGGGTGCCGCCGTGGCCATGATACATCAGCATGTGTCAGAGACAGATGGAGTTGCGGAGGAGGGTGCCGACAACTACCGTAGGCCTCAGAGGAGAAGGAGAGTGTTCAGACCAAGGGTAACCTACCAGGGGCTACAAGACCTGGAGATAGTAGAGCGTTACAGGGTGGACAGGGACATGTTACAGCAAATAGCGGAGCTGTGCCGCCACGCCTGAGAACAAGAAACAACAGAGGGAGCCCATCCCAGTGGACACAAAGGTATGTGTAAGCTTGTGAATACTGGCTACAGGTACCTTTCAAAGGCCAACTGGGATATAATGGGCATCTCACAGGCATCAGCATCCAGGGTACTACACCAGTTTCTGGATGCCATGTTACGACATGCCCATGAGTATATATACTTCCCCAGATCTCAGGAGGAGTTGGCTAGCAATATGCGCCACTTCCACCGTGTGGCACAATACCGGAGGTACTGGGTGCGATAGACTGTACGCACATACAAATCAAGTCACCACCTGGGGAGCAGGGTAGATGCTACATAAACCGCAAGGGATTCCTCCATCAATTGCCAGGTCGTGTGCAATGCGCAGGGCATTATCATGGATGTGTGTGCTGGCAGCCCTGGAAGCTACCACGACTCCCATATCTGGCATGCCTCACAGCTGTATCAGGTATTCGCCAGGGGACATCACACAAGGCCACCTTGTGGGGATGCTGGCTATGCACTGGAGCCGTGGATGATGACTCCCATCAGAAATGCACACACACACATGCAAGAACGCCATAATGAGGCACACGCACAAACCAGAATAATCATAGAGCGTGTGTTTGGGATGCTGAAATCACGGTTCCGTGCTTGGATACATCCGTGGAGCCCTGCAGTACTCTCCAGGCACATGTGCCCACATATTCATAGTATGTGCCATGCTACATAATATGATCCTGCGGAAACAGCTGCTGCAGGGACATAATGGTGAAGGGCCACAAAGCCCACCACAACTGCCAAGGCAAGCACAGGCACAGAGGGTTCAGCACCATGAACACACTGTGCCAGCCCCAGTAGGCAGACGGAGGCGTACCCAATATGCCTATGCCCTGGCAAAGAGGGAACGTATAGCACATACTCTGACAGCGTAGGCCCCATGGACTGACACCTCCCTACCTGCACACACAGTGAAATGGACGGCACACAAACATGGCCACCCGTAATGTGTACCGTATGGGTGGTCCCATGTGTGACTCCAACATAGGCAGCACCCAAACACTGCACACCCAACAGCCAGCGGAGCATGGAACGCCAACACCTTAACCGTACGCGGGTCCTACAGCAGACGGCGTTGCTGTATGCTGCCACGTTTGCCACAAGGTGTATACATATAGACATGTACATATGTGCATATACAGATATGGAGATAGATATCATTACACACATAGAAATATATGTACACATACACATATATAAAGTACAACAGGTAAGACAGGGAATCAGAGGGATGCAAGGTGACAGAGAAGTAAGACGCGATATCTGTACATAGTAAACATAGTGAACGACAACCTGAGTATCCGGGAGGGTTGACAGAACAGGAAACGCCACCCATGGAAAGGTCAACCTACCTAAATGCATAATCGCGAGTCGGGATGATCGCCAGGCCACGGTACAGTAACAGTACATGTGGGTAATATTATGAGGATATGAGGGTGGAGGTAGACACCGCCGGTGATGCGGGCCACGCAGGTACTGTGTGCAACCGTCCCTGTGACAGCCGCAGTATGTGTATGTGTGCGGTGAGGGTGTCGTGTGTTCCGCTGTGCGAGTGTAATGTGTGTGCCACTGTAAAATGTGTATGTTGGTGCCATGTGACAGGCGGAGTGGAACAACATGTGTAGGCATACAGTATAGGAACCACAGGCGATGTACAGCAGTACCCCCAAAGTAGTACTGTGAGCCCCTCCCTGGCTAGGTGCGTGGCGACGTAAAACGATGCAAAGTGAAAATGTCCCAGAATGTACCACAGGAATATAGCCAACATGAAATGCAAAGGACGTATGTACAAATCATGACCGTATGTATGACACCGATATGTTAATTGCAAAACGATACGTCGGCAACGTTACACAGCAATAGTCATGTACCGCGGAAATACGCATGTGCTACCCTGGTACTGATCGTGGCTACGTATCGGCCCGTAAACACCGCTGTGTGTTCTACGAGTGTCAAACAAGCAATCGCCACCCGAATAGGTGGCAACCAGTAGCATACAGGCCATCCCAAGTACAGGACCACAATGACTGTAAATATCCAGGACAAAATGCCAAGGGATAGTCGGCACGTACGAACAACCGCAGATATACTACCGATGTGACGGAGGAATACATGCAGGAAGCACACATGCAGGCGATACCGACACCAGACGACATCAACACAACCTACACTCCCAGAACAACAGACAGGTAACTGCCAGCTCCCCAGGCAGGGATGGAGCACACACACAAGCATACCGTGTATGTAGAAATGCAAGGCCCACAACCCGTACCTCCCCCCCACAACCTCCGATATTCCCCATCGCACATATCAAAGGGATACAAGCCGCAATAGCAGCACAAACATACAGGCAGTCAATGACAGCAGCATAACCGCAACATCTCGTGGGAAACACTATCAGCAGCGGATGCATACCTGCATCCGTTGTTTAAAGGAATACAAGAGCTATGTTACACATCCGAATGCAAAACGCCATCGACAGACGCCGCCAGGACAGGGACACCCACATGTCGAACATAATACCATACCCAACACACACAATCCACGGCTAACACCACTGCGAATGTACCTGACGCCACACATAGCGGCTGCAGTTACACATAACATAACACAATACAGACCATCTCCACGAAGGTAGTGCAAATAACCAACGCCCAGGCGAGGAATGAACCATGCCCTAGTTACGACGCGTACTGTATGAATGGAGTAGATGCACAGGTGATATGCGCACAAGTACACACCGAGGAACAGCTATTGGTGTGATGAACCCACATGTCGCAGGTGACGACGGATATAAGGATGACTCCTAGGATATTCAAACCGTATGCTCATACCGAACCACAAATCAAAAACGGATCGAGTGAGAGACAACGCAATAGCGAGACACGCAACGGAAAACGGAAGGAAACACAGTAAAGGTATGTAGAACCCACGATATGTACTGGTGTGTAACGCATGATGTGTATGACGAAGCTGCACTGTATGTGAACGGTGTTTGTAAGTAAGGATACTTGTCCATAAAGCAGAGAGTGGTGAAAGGTGGTTATGTAGTGCTATCCCGCTGAGCATACCAACGACTGTGGACACCGTGTGCACAGCAGTGGGACATCATGTACACAGCTGCCATAACACAAGGGGTGCCACAGGGGGCCATAACACAGAACAATGCCACCCCACGCCGATGCTGGCAGTGGATGTCCAACAAGGAAGTGCCACAGCAGGGGATAGGACATGTATGTATACTGTCACAGCACACATGTGTATGGGCATATACCGTCGATGTCATACGTAATGTGCGCACGACGTGCACGTATGCCTCGCAGTAGGGGTTACTATGTCAAGTATGTGTAATGTAAAGCTGTCATGGTGGATATGACAGACATCATACACAGTATCACAGGCATATCATGCATAATGGAGTTATGGCCTATTGGTATGTACACTAACAGGATACGTATGGCCTGTACATATGGGACAGAGTAGTAGCAGAATAGCCATCCGAAATGGAAGGAACACCAAGTAACCATGTCCAAACGATCTGTAGCAGGTGCAATGTGTGCAACAATGAAGTCCGGCAGGTCCATGTGTAAACACATGTGCAGTGTACACAGTAGTGTCACCTCCCCATGGTAGTGTCCACTGAACAGCAGAGGTGGATGTCAACTGCATGTCTACACAGTACTGCTGCTGTGGTGGTACCATGACTATGTGTCACCCTATCAGCAAGGGAGCTATCACATGAACAGTGCCACAGTGTGTCCCTGTGGGATGTGCACAGGACCTATGTTCCACAGCATGGTGTGTGTTGTGTCTGCGGAAGTAACACAGAAGCCCAGGCCATGCAATGTGGCATGTGTGCACATATGCAGGAGTGCTCCATTCACCCGCCCACTGCAATTGCCATGTATGAGTACTACATGCATCAGTAATGCGGAGGACATGGCCCATGTCAGAGTAGATGACACCCCTGTGTATGTGGTATGCAGATGAGTACAGATGTGTTCCCCGTCTGTCATCCGCATATGTAAACTGTCTGAGCCTGGTACACATCATGGCATGATAATGCTGTGCCATGTAAAGTCGTAGCCATTGTGGAAGGTACACCACGAATGTGTTATTGTAACCCTGCCCATGTGTAGATGTGTGTATGGCACAGGTACAATGGCTACCTATGTACCAGCAACACACACAGTACAGATATGTGTGGCCCTGCAGATGTGTACCCATGCCACAGTGGAATACGGCAACCACAGCACCATGTGGGGCATGTGTGTGTACAGCAACCATGTACAATGTGATATGCATGTATGGGGACAGTATCCATGTGATACCCAGTGGATGACTGTTGCTATGCAAAGGTGATGTGCATGCACCATGTGTGATGCATCCTGACGCAATGACACCCACACGATGTATCCGCCACACCGACACCTGTACGGTTGTTATCAGTATGAGCTGGTGGAGCTACAATGGTGCCAGGTATGTAGATGTGGGATATCTAGGCATGGACAGTACTCTGTGACAGCATGTTGTGTATGTAAGCAAATAGTGAACATGAGGGGCCCCATGACTGAGGACTGTGTAATGCCACATGTACCTGACATGTAGTAGGTAGCATGATATGCTTGCACCACTGTGTGTCCTGTCCAGGAGTCATATAGCCTAACATCCTGAGACACAGGGTATGATGTGACGGTGGATGTGTACATTGCCAATACCAGAATGTGGAATGGTGCTGAAGGGCAATGTGGGGACAATGTCTGATCTGTTACCCTCTGTACCACACCAACCACCCATGCAATGGTATGACAGGTGGCCAGCATGTGTATGTGGTGTGCTGTGGCACACAGAAGCCCAACAAGGGTGCCAGTAAAGGCATGGAGGTCATCAATGAGTGTGTGAAGCACGTATGTGAGGACGTGCCCCAGTGCCATACTGAATGGTCCAGTCATGGGTGTACGAATGCAGTTCACACGTGCAATGCAGTACCACCCATGTGTAGTGCGATAGATGCGGTAGTGTGGCGGTCAAGGTACACAATGTCCAACAACAGGCTAGCAGTTACGTCAGTGGGCTGGTGTGGAGACACATACCAAACAGGTTGGCGGGACATAACAGCTAGGGAGATCGGAAGGTGACATTGGGACAGTGTCTTAGGACATAACGTGTGCATGGCAGTACCATGTATGTGTCCACAGGGACACTGCGATGTCCATGTATGGATTGCAACCCTGTAGTGAGTGAGAGTGTGTATTGTTGGTAGGTACACCATTGCCTGGCATGTTGCCAACATTATCTCAGTCAGCAATGCCTGGGTGACTGTTGTATGCGACATCGAATGTGGATGTAGCCAAACAACACAGACATACCACCACACTGCCTGAGGGCCCACACTGCAATGTGCGGCAGTCATGTGTAGGTAGCTAGCCTTGGAGCATGTGATGGACCACGAGGACCCACCATGGCTGTCAAGTGATGCACCCCACACATGTGAATATACCCACCGTGCAACAGCCTGCACATGTGCCCATACAGCAGATGTGCATGGAACATGACTACCACCGTGGCATCTGTGAAAAGGCCAGTACCGCCATGTCTCTGTGTGGAATAGCATGGTCCCTACCATTGCGTACATGTTGCGGAAGTGCACTGTGATATGTGTCAGCATAGTCACGCACACTGTCCATCTGCCGGGTGCCATGCCATTAACAACCCCGCCAGCAGACGCCAGTAGTACCGGCTGTAGAGCACATGTACCATGTATGCTGCGATGGGTGTGTGTCCAGGGTGTGGCTAGCAGGGCCGTGAAGCATATATGTTCATCTACCAGAGGGGGGATATCCCCAGGTTTAACACAGCAGACACATGGAGGTATCGTGCATGCTGAGGGTAGTGTAGGTATGGTATGTGTTGTGTAATGTGTCACCCAGCTAGGTGGAGTGCATGGCCAAGCATGTGTGGGTACATGGGAGTCCATACTAGGGAAGTGTGGGTTGCTGTCAGCACATGGCAGTAGCAGCTGTCCGAGGTGCAATGTACAGTATGACAACACAGCCAGCATGTAACCTGTGGTGTACAGTGTAATCTCTGTTGCGTGTTACAATGTGTCTAGCGGTCACAAACATGGGTATCCGAACATGGAGCACCTACGATGCATTGTGTTCGACAAATATACAGTATGTGTACAAAACATTGTGTGATGTGGGATCCCCTCACCTGTGTGTGTTGCAGTCCAGGTATGTGCCTGGGAGGTATGATCCGTGTACAATCTGGACTTGCAGGTGTGCTGTGCAGAGCATGGAGGCAGGTCCCAGGCACCGCAGATAAATGTGAGGCGTGCACTAGTGTGTGCCTTGCTTGTGTGCAGCACAGTGGAAGGTGCAAGCATTGTCCCACATTACCGCATGCCGTGCCTGCCTGTTACAGCCCTGCTGGAGACAGACATGTGACACCGCCGCAGAGGCAGCATAGCATGTGAAGATGTACATGTGGGCTCCACACCCCAGGCAGATGTCCGCAGGTCATGTGTGCCACAGTAGTGTGGTCGACCGACTGTCATACTGGTCAGATACCACATGCCTGTATAAGTACAGTATGAGCATAGTCAACAGTCGCAGTGACAGAGTGGGCCAATGTACAGTATCCCTGTGTTCAGACCACTGCCTACTGTACACTTGGCTAGACACACCCGGAGGGTGAATATACCTTTGAGCCATCACATGTCCCAGTCCACGTAGCCTGTACAATGCCATCACAGGGTGGTCACAATAACATGTGGTAAGACAGACATGTTGTACCAGGTGATGTGTCATGTGTGCATATGTTGAGTTGCACAGCCGTTCACACGTCCGCAACATATCAGTGCATGATGTATAGTGTAACATGATGTGTGGAACTGCACTGTGATCCACAACAGGGTCATCTGAGACAGGTGTGTTGTGAATGGTGTAACCCATGGTCACACGGGATATACACTGGTGCTGTTGGCTGCCATGCTGGGGCCACCAGTGGTGCCTGCAGTGGTCATACAGACATACTGCACACAGTGTTCTGGCAGGAATGTCCATTGTTGTGGATGATGTGTTGCTACGTGAAGGTAGGTGTGTGTTGTGAATGTTACACATCCAGATGTGACCATCAGGCGCAGTCATGGTCGTCGACAGCATCACACACATCCACAGCGGTCAGAACCCTGTCCCCAGAATGGGTGTCAGCCGCCCTCGCACTGTGTGACGATGTGCAGATGGCGGAACACCTCCTACTGGCTGGATAACAGTGTCAGCTAGGATGGCTATGTGATGGCTGGAATACGCCGTGATAATGTACAATGCTGGTATCCCAATGAAGTACCTGGAATCACACACAGTACGCCATGGCTGGCATGTAAACCATGTACAACAATGACTGTGTGACAGACACAAACAATGCGTAGACATGTTGAACATGCACACATGAGAACACCAAATGAGGTATGTTGCACATATCGATGTACAACTGTCATCTATGGCCATAGCATGGATGCAGACGAAAATGCCCCACAGGCAGTACCACGCCATGTAGGTAGGGGGCATTGCACATGTACATGTGACAGTTGCTGTACCGCCACATGTCCTGCATAGCCGTCATGTAGGGGTAGCAGTGGTACGTGACTGTTGGACATGCCTGTACATTTGACCATGTCCCACAGGATATGTGTTACGTGTGTACAACATGTGTTGTGCCGTCATCAAGCTGTGAAGTGTATGGCTGCCAGTGTACCTGTGTGACATGTTCTGCGATGGGTGCAAAGGCACGCAGTACTGCATTGCATGCCCACATGCCCCACACAGGTGCATAGCCTGAACATACAATACAAAGAGGGTGTTGGATGATAGCAACCCACAAGAGGAGATGGGTATGGGTGGCAACCCACTACCACCTGTTCGGGTAAGGTGTGCATGTCTATGACACATTAGCACCCGAGAAGCTAGCAGTACAGCAGTACAGGGTGGCATGCATATATGTTCACCAATACCCTGTGTGTCCCACCACTGGCCCGTGGACAGACAGACACCAACACAATGTGCAGATTTGATATGTGCACAGCACATCACCGCTGGCTACTGTAGAACAGGCTTACTGTGTAGACATGTGCACAGTAGGTCTGCGCCAGCCACACTCAAACACGTTATGTGCCGAACCACACCAATAGTTTAGCCCATGCCACAGACAGATGTGCACGCATCTGTGTATGTACGTCTGGGAATGTCCCCGGCCTAGCAGTATAGCTGTGTCAGTGTTGCGAACAACATACTGAATGGGCTGTATGTGTGAGGGGTGCGTCATACGTGTATGGTCAGATCGACGATACCATCAGTGCCCCTGCTATGTGAACATCCCTGTCCCCATACATGGATACCTATGCTGTGCCCAACACCACGCTCCCCGTGGGAGGGATGGCGCTGTGCGGTGCACCAGCTGACATGGGGTGGCAGCAGGCACTGGATGTAGACATATGTGGTACCCATGTCAGGCCAGGCAACCATCCATGTGCACGGGATAGCAGTGTGTGGGCACATACAGCACTGTGTTGAACAATATCGCAGCACATAGCACCTGTCAGGGTTAATGTGTATGCATGGATGTGCGATACCTGCATGCACCAGACACACCCCACCAAGCAGCTGCAGCCTACCTTGCAGAAGGCCAGTGTCCACACCATGATGATAGACATGTGTAATGTCCATATACACATAGCAATGACATATGGAATGGACAGCCACCCTGCCAATATCAGTACCCCCAGGTGGGTCACATCCCAGTGCCATGTATGTGACATACCCTGCCATACCATGCAGCCCTGCCCAGCAAGGCTGCACGTGCTATCACAGTCCTACATGGTGCGATGGACAAAAGGCACTTTCACTATCAACCGCCCACAGCAGTAATGTGGCAGTGATGCACCCTGTGGTGTTACAGGTGCTGTGTGTTGCTGTGGACAACGTGCGTGCGCACATGCTATGCATGACCTTTCCTGCTAATGTCACATGGTTACACATTGTCCCATGTGTATCACATGTGCAACACAGGTGAGCCGTGGCAGGTTGGCCAACACCCGTACAGTGCTGTGTAGATGTACATGGCACAACACATGCATGTACAGGTGTCCATGTGTATGTGTGCAGTGCCACCGCTGACGTTCATAATGGCCGCGTACGGGATGCCTAGTGACATATACACAGCATCCAGGTGAACAGTAGAACTGTTGTCACATGGGGACATGTGCCAACTGATATGGACACAGGTGCAGGCAGGTACACATGTCCACAGCAGGCTAACATCAACATGGTGCGTGTACAGTGTGATGAGGTGACACACAGATATGATATGAGACCCACTGCTTAATGGTGTGACGGCAACACGTCGGCTGTGTCACTGCCATGATGCATCGCAGAGATTACTGTGCAGATGTTGTACATGTCATAGCAACGTATGTCCAGCAGTATGCCAGTACAGCAGTGTAAATGTGACCTGTCAACATCATTATGTCTTACAGATAATGCCACGTTCCCACCCGCCTGCCTTCAGCCGACAGGAGGATGACGTGATTATACCGTTGCTCCACGACAACTACGACATACTATTCAGCCATGTGCCACTACAGGCACAGCAGCGTGATGACGTGGCAGGATTTGCGCAGGAGGGTGAACAACGTGGGCGGCAACAACCGCACCTACCAGCAGATCCGCAGACACTGCACAGACCTAATTCGCCACGCGAAACAGCGTGCCGCTGCAATCGCCAGACAACAAGGTGGGACAGGTGGTGGGCCACCAACCCAGCCCCCACTCACACACACGGAGGAGCTCCTGGCCAGTCTGGGGACACCCAGGAACAACATGCAGAAACACTCGCTGCCATCGTGGAGGTGGGTGTCTCCCAACCAACGAGCCTGGAGCTGCCTGGTAAGTCAGTCTTGCATGTTTGTATGATAACTGACGTAGGTGTGGGTGTCATAGTACACCACATAATGTAGCAACACATGCCAGGTATATGGCCACACAAGCTGCATACTACAGTATGCTACGCTGTGTTTGCAGACATGTGCATAGCACATGCTAACACACAGGTACATGATGTGACATGCACAGTGCTTACCGTGGCGATAGTAATGGATAATGTGTATACTGTTGTGTCGCCCTTATACAGGTACCTCTGGCGTGTCGCACAGACATGGGTCCGTCGCAGGTGAGACTGTTGCTAGTAATAGGCATGATACAGTGTATAGATATTCCCCATGTGTCCAGGTATGACATGCACACCTGGGTCTGCCCCAGTCACGGTATACAGGTTGCACCACCCGACACACACGCCACCCATGTACAGTAGATACAACCGTTAGTATAGACCGGCATGACACCACATAACCCATCGGTGTGATATGTGCAGTCAGCTATGCATACAATGGTGGAGGTGTTCCACAATGGCTGCATGTGTAGTATGCATCGGTATGCCTTTGCGGTACGCACACAGTACCACATAGTGAGCTGTGATCTGGCCAGCACACAGGTGTTACCACTGTGACCTATGCCCCTGCATTGGGTGCACACATTGTGACATGGCACATGACATGTCCCATGCACGTGGTGGTCTGTCCGCAACATTGTCACACCATGACATGACCTACGCACGACATAGCAGACATCCACAATGCCTGCATAGCCTTCCGGAATGTGACACCTCAGACTAGTACGGGTGTATGTCACATGGGCCACCACAGGGATGTGTACACGATGCCCATCACACACAATTGTCCATGAACCAGTCAAACATGGCCATGGGTGATACCTACAGGCATGTTGCCACACAGTACATCCGCAGTGGGTAGTCACCGTTGCACCCTGTCCACACATAGTGCGGTCATAGCTGTAGTGGACCCCCTGGACATCTGATGTGGTACACCAGACAAATGAAATGCCTGTCTGCAGCCAATAGAGGTGCCACCAATGTCTACCATATACGTGCTGTGGAACAGCATGACTGTGTTGCAGACATGGCAATGCAATGCGCCCAGGTTACGCATCGCACAGAAACATACCTGTGTCTTGCTGCCATGCAGTGGCACAGTGCCCGTACTCCCCACTGTACAGCTATGTACACAGCTCACACCAACCACACCTGCACAGACATCCTTGTTACACATGCATTCTATCTGTAGCCTGTACACATAACACTGCACTGTGACATCCGTTATGATGTGGTGCATGTGGTGGGACACCATTGTCACATGTCCACATGTTACCGCACATGTTTGCGGTGTACATGACATAGTGACGCCAGCCATGTGTACTGTTAACCCGCCCGTGGCCACACGGTGTATCACGGTGATGCATGCAAACTACCATGAATGTGTGTACTGCAAGCCTACTAAAAGACACCTGCTTGATGTAGTGTGCACCCCAGGGCAGTATGCATACTACCACTATTAATGTCTGGGCTGCATTCACTGGGCTGTGGTGTGGGAATGCTGCATGCCACCTGCAATATCACATGCATGATGTGTCTGCATGTGTGTGTGTGTATGTCAGCGTGTGTGTGTCCGCATGTGTGTGTGTGTGTGTGTCTGTGTGTGTGTCTGCGTGTGTGTGTGTGTCTGCGTGTGTGTCTGCATGTGTGTAATGTAACTTACGGTATGTCTTTGTATTCACAGGTGCTGTAGGTGCTCCCCTCCTGCGGTCCATCTGATGCTAGTGTCCCCACAGATACTAGCGGTGATGACCATGTGCATGAGGCACAGGCAGGGTCGTCACGGGCAGAAGCTGTGCCATTGGATAACATCCCACCTATGTCCCCTTCATCTCCGCACACGGTTCAGATGCCGACACATACCACATCACCGCTGCCCATAGAGGAAGGACAGTCAGCATCTGTTGGCACCGAGCAGGAATGTGTGGTGGCTACAGAAGGTGCGGGTACACACCATGTTGCCAGTGTAATGACTGGTGATGTGCCACACAGGCATGTGGCTGGTGCTGCTCGTAGGAGGAGCACTGGTAGACATGCACCTGCCGTACCAGCAGCTGGTATCACCAGACGCATGTTTCAGACTGTAATGGCGGCACAGGCACATGCCGAACGGCAGAACCAAGAAGGGCAGAGGCTGCAGAGGGCCGCAATCCATTCCTTAAATGAGAACATCCAGTCATTGGCGAATGCTCAACAGCAGCTTGCCGATGTTCTGGATAGGAGATTAGGTGAGATGGTTGGAATCCTCGACCGAGGCATGTCAATCCGCGAGCGTGAGCTGTCTGTGCTGGAACACCTGGTAGGGGTGAGGCGTAGGACACGTGGCCATAGGCCAGCAACACCACCTAGTGCAGGTCGACGTGCGTGCCACCTCTCATGCCCACTCACACAGTGCTGGTAGCAGCAGCAGTGCAGCTGGTGCTACACCAACCACACCAGGACACAGCAGGCCACGTGGACGTGGCCCTGGATGGTCCCAGCGTGGACACGGTTCCAGCGGACATGTGTCATCGGAGAGTGGCCACCCATACCTCCACCCGGTAGTGCCCGTGCGACCCCAGGCAGGCACGGGTCACGTCCGCAGGCGGACACAGTGAGCCATACAACCTGCACTGTACAGTCTGGGGCTGCCAAGTATACCCCGTGTAGGCATCACAGATGGCTGAACTGTGTACACACATACCCACACACAGCAGACACAACTGTAGGGCTCCACCACATCCACATGCATTCTGCACAGTCATGCCCAGTAAATGCACAGGCCCTTACACACACACATGATGTCATCCATTGGTACAGCCTATGCCCCTGGCACACATATCACCCTGTGCATATGATGAAGCCTCTGCCACAGCACCGTGATCCACACCATCGGTGCACGGTTATGCAAACATATTCTGATGCACAGGGTGGACAAGATAGTGAGAGGTGTATGTGATACCTGTGTCCGCATAGTACGCGATGTGTATGTTGCAGTGGTTGTGTATGACAGGTGACAGGTGCGTATGTGACGTGGGTCGTGCACTGACATCATGCAGCAGACATACCATGTAGTGCAGGTGCAGCATACATTGATCTGTGTACACGGTATGCGTGGCGGTTACATGTGTAGCACCATGTTGGTTCAGTTAACCTGTATGCCAATTATGGTGTACTTGCATGTGCCTACTGGGAGCACTGTTATCAGTCCCCCACGTGTAGCTGTGGGGTACCCACAGGCACATCTGGCAATATCAGCATACCACAGGTACCCGCAACCTGCATGGACCCCTACATAGGTACATAGGCACATAGGTACATACCAGGCTATGTGCCCTATGGCATGTGTAAGCCTAGCCAGAGTGTGTGTGGCTGTCACCACCCCTTAGGATGAGGATACCACATCCATCGGTCCGCTGTCCCTCTGTCCAGCAGTGACACAGAGATGATGCCTGGCGATACCTACGATCACACATCCACACGTCAGGATTACTCTTGGACAAAGTCAGTCAGGGGCTCTGCTTCACATGGGCTGGGAATCCTTTCCATGTTGTAGGGGGTCTCTGGGCGTTGACCCTGTTCCCCCAGCACGTCCTATTTATGTCCGTGTTGAGGTTTCTGTCAGTTGCTTCTGTGCCCGTGTTTGCTTGGAGCCTAGGAGGTGGAACATGTCCATGTCACCCAGGTCGGACATGGCCGTGTATGTCAGGCACAGATCACCACAGAGCAGACGTGCTGGGAAGGTATACAGCCGGAGTCCCCTTGGTCGGGCAGCGTGTGACACATGTCTCAGCACCTTTATCCCTGTGTTGTGGAACGTTTGTGGTCCTTCCGAGTGCTGCAGGTGTCAGGTTAGGTACATCCCAGATGTGGCGTTGTACGCAATCATTGGTCTGATGTGTGAAGAGTACAGGGTACAATGAACTCCCCTGATGTGGATGTGATTCCTTCCTGACCAGGTGGCCACAGTGGAATGTCTTCCCAACCACATTGGCATTGTGAGTGTCGACAGAGGTTACCGACAGGTGTGGTACCCATGTCCCTGAACACGTCCACCATGTTTAATGGATTACCACCTACATGGTACGTCGGGGCGAACATGTCCTTCCCACTGGGTAGGTCTGCACCTTCCCTGGCATGTAGCATCAGGCCATGGCTCTGGCACCAGTTATCCATTTCTATGAGGCCCCAGGTGGATGTCCGTGTCTGATGGGGTGTTGAGTATGGTGGCCGGTGTGCAGTCATCTGCATACCTTGTCTGCCACAATCCCCCATGTTTGCATGCACATTGGAAGGTTGAATGCCGAACAGGAGGGGGCCCAGGACTGAGCCCTGTGGGCCTCCACCCGAGACCAGCTTGGAGTCTGACATGGCACCAGGAACACAAACCCTGTGTGGTGTGACCTCCATCCAGTTGGCAAACCATCGTGTGACATATGTCTCCACATGTACGCTGGTGAGCCTTTCCATGAGTCCCACGTGGAGTGTTGTTTGAACGCTCCCGCCAGGTCATGGTAGTCTGTGCAAAATGGCCTTAGTGACCCCTCCAGACAGGTCGAGCAGGTTTGGGAGGCAGGATCTGCCCTTGACTAAGTCGATGTGGGTATGTTCGGTATTGGCTGTACACCACTGTCTGTACTTATGGGCTCCAGTATGGACCTCCCCACAGCTTTGCAGACAAGGCTTGTCAAGCTGATAGGGCAGGGATGTCTACAGTCCATAAGAGCACTACCCTGGTGTAGTGGGACCACAGCTGCCGTATGCCATCCAGCGATGACCTAGCCCGTGGTAAGCCTAAGATGACACAGCGGCCTTATGTGTGGGGCGAGGGCCTCAATGAGGTTGTGTAGCACACAGCCAGGGACACCATCTGGTCCCATTGGTGCTGTGTTCACCGCTTAACAGATATCAGATCTCTCCTGGGCATACGAGATGTTTGGGAGGCTAGACTCTGGTGGGATGGATACGCCCCTCTTGGGGGGGTGGTAGATGTATGCATGGAACATGTCCGCTGGTTTGTTGACAATGTCTGTGGGTTCAGTGATCATTGTACCATTCTGGAGTAATTCCGGCATGACTGTGTGCTCCCACCCATGTCCCTACCACAGCTAAGGAAGGCCCTATGGTTGTCTTATGTGTCCTCTGCAGTACCACTCCCACAAGCGGCCTTGGATGATTGTATGTGTGATCGTATGTTAACGCTGGTATTAATCAGTGATGCCTTCCCTGGTACTGATATTGCTCTGTCATGTATTAGCTCCAACTGTTGTTGTACAGTTTGTCAATGGCTGGGGTCCACCAGACCATGTGCCTGCCTTCGGTGGACAAGGTCCTGATGTTATCATGATCGCTTGGTGCAGACATCCCTGGGGGTGCTCAGAGAAGGCATTTGTAAGGGTTTCAGCAGTGTGGCCTGTGTTTACCACTGGCATGGAGGCCTTGTAGGGTACCACACCGGTCGTATGACGTGTGTGGTTCGCTGTGGAGAGGATGTCACTTTGGTCTCCCATGCCAGTGTTGGGTGCAGGATGCGGATTACCAGTGGATTCACTATACGGTCTGACATCACCATTGAGGGATGTACATCCTGTGTGGAGCATATCCTCCCCATGTGTGATGATCAGAACTGGTATACGTCCCACACTTGTGGGTATGGTGCATGGGTGTTCCACAGCAGTCAGGTGTATGAACACCTGGGACCTTTGGCGAGAGTGTTGTGTCCTGGGTAATGTTCTCGGTCTATGTATGGGTGGTTGATGTCACCCAATATGACGGTGTTGTGAGAGCATTCACACTCACCAGTGTCTTCAGGACGGCTGTGCAGGTATCCTGGGTTTGGGAGGGTGGTCTGTAGCATGCAACAAACTGTAGGGCAGTCCTAACCATGGTTAATTGCACCTGGATATTCCCCGCTGCTACGTGCATCTCTGCCAACATGGAGGTGTGTGTATCCGTCATGGAAATGGGGACTCCCCCTCCTGTGTTATGTCCGGGTTATGGTCCTGAACGCGTGATATGGGGTATGACCCGACAGTGCTGGGGTGCTCTCAGCAGCCCTGACCAATGTTTCAGTCACAGCACTGACATCGATGTCCTCCATACTGAGGAGGGCATTTGAGGGTGTGCAGCTTGGCCGTAGACCACTGGCAGTGAGCTGTATTATCCTGTGTGTTCTCCAGGCTTGTAGTGTAGGGTGGTAGGTTTATCATTCCAGCCGTGCCTGCAGTGAGCACTGTGGGGGGTGGCAGGTGCCTTCGCCAAACCCTTGAAGACCGGGGCGACAGCTGCCAGCCATACCATGCGAAGGGCCTGGCGTGCCAAGCATGTCATCGCAGGTAAGAGGAACTGATCCCCTCAGACTGACACCGTAACCAGGCACATTATCAAGGGTGACCACATTGAGCCAGTATAGTGGCATCATACTTGATGAGGGTGGGATACTGCCCAGGGTCAGGGACATGCCGGCCTGGGCTACACAATCTGAGTGGCCCTCTATGTCTCCTGTAATGTATCCCAGGGTGGTATGCCACCAGTCGTTGACACCAGCATGGGCAATGACCGCCATACCTGTACATGCTGCGGAGTGACCTGAGTGCGTGTGTTATGTGGTGTATTCCAGCACCCGGCAGGCAGCCTACTGTGATCATTCCCTTGTTCAGTATGGTGGGTGGGACGTCAGTGTGTCTGGCAGTGGCGTCACCCATTACAGGTGTGTCTGGCAGTGTGTGTGTCGCCTTTGGGGCTCTGCCAGGTTAGCACACTGACGTTGAGAACTATGTGTTGCATGTCCTATGTCTTGTGGAGGCAGTAGCTTGTGTGTCTGCTTCAGAGGGCTCGTTAGGTTCGTGACATGTCCTACAGTGCCTCCAGGTATGTCTTAGTGTGTTCATGTGTTTGATTAGCATTTGCGATAGTCACATGTGACACTGGGTATGTGGTGTGCATTGTGTCCTTCCCCTCCCGCGTGGTCTTGCCGGTCATGGTTGGAGAGAGCACAGCCCCCTGTCTGGCTATATAGTTGCATCTGTCACATGTATTATGTTCATTGGGGGAGGTGCGGCTTGTCCGTGTCCATGAGGCACCTGTAACAGTGGCCAGGACGCCCAGATTCACCATCTGAACAGGAGAGGTCGCTAGCAATTGACCCGTCGACATGCCAGAGGATGTGAATGCATTTGCTGTGTAACCGGGTCAGAAGGCACCTATAGGGAAGTGGGCACACAAGGGGATTCTAGGACAGTGTAGTACTCCATTTAGTATACATGTACTTTATCTATGTGGGAATACTATGGGAGCAGGTGCAGAGCTTTTGTGATGTAGAGAACAGACAGTCGGGATTGCAAGAAGAGAGGTCATACACATAAACCTGCGGAGCACGGAGCCGGATACAGTGTAACGTTGCTTACACGGTACATGACGTACATGTCCACACATATACTGCACCTGACGCCTGTGGTCGGTGCCACAGGCTACGGTGGACAGAGACATCACATACATGGCATGACACAGTACAGGTATGGTGACATTCTGCAGGTGTCGTACGCAGTGTGCTGGCTACTGACCGCAGGTGTCACCTGTCAGCTGTGGTGCACAGTGTTCGACAGTCGGATGCTGTACCAGTATAGGAATATTCCCGCATTCGCGGGGCGTACACCTCTATGGCACACACACCATTGTGTGCAGATGGGGACACCTGTCTGTGTGGTCGGCACCCTCACAAGACAATGCACCGACGTGCCATGTCACAGGGGGTGGTCTTGCACAGGTGGCCAGTAAGGCTCACAGGTATGGAAATGACAGGGCTGTACAATGCAGCACCACTACGGGATGGTCACCCTGTGTGGTCAGTGTCCAGTCACAACACGATATCTGCATACACCCTCTCAACAGGCAGCAGACATACACACATGTCGACACACTGACATGGTGGTGGCCACACATGTCTACACGGAGGGATGACGTGTTGCATGTACTACACCATCCACATCGGTGCACCCCACACTGAGGTAGGTACAGAGCTCTACCATGGTGTACAGTGATGTGTGGCACGTGGCACATAGTTCCCCCGATCTGTGGCATACATGGGCACACATTCCTGCACACATGTTGGTGCTAGGAATGCCACACCCGCTACATGGGATTTGTGCAGGCGCAGCGGTATGTGGTGCATCCTGCGCATACTACCACTGTATCCGCAGCTGTGCCAATATCTGCACTTGGGTGGTGGTAGGGGTTACAGTGGCAATGTGACATATGGTCGAACCCGCATGGCCGATGGGTATGCATCATGGCAGCGCTGTCATGTAAAGGCGACATAGCGGACTGTATGCACATGGCAGTGTAGGACGGTGTGTGACACACCTGTGACCAGCACCTGCACACATGCATGTGGACAGGTGTTTAAACAAATGGTGTACACACAGACTGCCATGCGTGCTGTTACTATGCCACCATATGACGGCCCCCATGATGGGTATGCATGTGGGAGGGGGTTGCAACTGTGTTACGGACACCAGACACCGCCCCTGCATGGCTGCACCATGCACAGTACACGTGTCACATGTATCCCCTGTTGCCATGTGTGTATGCATTGCTACATTGTGACATGTGTGTCAACATGCATGGAACATGGACTGTGGTTTGGTATCACAGCTGTCACAGGCAAACTGTACAAGGGTATGTGTCCCTGTGAACACCGCCACACCCTGTAGGGGTGCATACCACAGACATGTGTCCGCCTTCCCTTCGTGTGTGTATTACAGCACGCCTGTGTCATGCATGTGGTACATCACAGGCTTCATATGTGTCCTGCGTGCAGTCCATGCACACAGCCTGGAAACCACATATGTGACATATCCGGACATTGTTTCACTGTGGTACAGCTGCAGTCATGTGTCATACCTGTGTCAGGCCCGTGGCATGTGTGGAGCACGCCTGTCCGTGTATACCGGTACGGGTGGACTACATCACACCTGTGGGATCATTGATAGTACATGTGTACTCTGCACGACGGACGCACACCGCCACAT
This sequence comes from Protopterus annectens, assembly GCF_019279795.1. Taxonomy (NCBI): domain Eukaryota; kingdom Metazoa; phylum Chordata; order Ceratodontiformes; family Protopteridae; genus Protopterus; species Protopterus annectens. Next base: position 227,643,626 of record NC_056737.1, read on the forward strand.
AGTCTTCTGGACATATGTCACATGCAGTTTCTGGACCGTGAGGCATACTGCTGCACCGATGACATGGTGCTGGCATAGCAGCTACAGTGTTCACTTCGGTGTGTACATGTTCAGCCTGCACCCGTGGCGCCTGTGCTGTCATCTGTGTGTGTACGTGTGACTGCATGTGTGTCCACCCTGCGCGTGTACGGGTTTACCTGGCCATGACTTGCAGTGTGTGCACTCCGTCTGCATGCCGGACGCGCCAGTAGCACATACTACGCGGTGTGAGCATGGCCGGTCGCTGTTGTGTGGCTGGACACACAACGGTCCACAGTCTGCCTCCCATGCCATTGCCCCATGTGTATGCATGTCTGCACTGTGCCGATTCTAAGTGTCTGAGCATGCCCAGTGAGCAGCTGTGTAGATGGACACACAGTACAGTGCACCCCGCCCGACTGCATTGATACCCGGTGCATGCCTGTTTCACTTCGCAACTGCCACGTCTGTGGCATGGCCGGGTTGCTGTTGTGTGGCTGGACACACACGATGGTCCACAGTCTGCCTCCCATGCCATCGCCCCATGTGTATGCATGTCTGCACTGTGCCGATTCTAAGTGTCTGAGCATGCCCAGTAAGCAGCTGTGTAGATGGACACACAGTACAGTGCACACCGCCCGACTGCATTGATACCCCGGTGCATGCCTGTTTCCTTCGCAACTGCCACGCCTGTGGCATGGCCGGGTCGCTGTTGTGTGGCTGGACACACGACGGTCCACAGTCTGCCCCCCATGCCGGCGCCCATGTGTATGCATGTCTGCACTGTGCCGATTCTAAGTGTCTGAGCATGCCCAGTAAGCAGCTGTGTAGATGGACACACAGTACAGTGCACACCGCTACCGACTGCATTGATACCCGGTGCATGCCTGTTTCCTTCGCAACTGCCACGCCTGTGGCATGGCCGGGTTGCTGTTGTGTGGCTGGACACACGACGGTCCACAGTCTGCCTCCCATGCCGCCCCATGTGTATGCATGTCTGCACTGTGCCGATTCTAAGTGTCTGAGCATGCCCAGTAAGCAGCTATGTAGATGGGCACACAGTACAGTGCACACCGCGGCCGACTGCGTTGATACCCCGTGAGCATGTCTGTCTCCCCTTTGCAACCGCTAGGTGTGAGAGGCATGGCCAGTACACCTGTCGGGGTACACACGACAGTCGGCACCGATGTCTGCTACTAGGCGTGTAGCCATGGCCAATGACATCCTGCATAGCCATGGTGACCATCCAGGTGACTCATATGTGGCTGTCATGCCACATTGGCTGCCTACATCCTGCACGCCGGATGCCCTCTCATAGGGTATACTGTCATGTGGTGCATCCCGTATTCATGTCGTGATGTACTGCTCCGTAGTTATTTGGTATTCCCGACTGCAGCACTACCATGTTACTGTATGGCCACCTTGGGATGGTAACAGGCTGTGTGACTGCGCACTCTGTCTTCATTCCCTATCGGCCGCATTGCCTCTGCAGATGATACCACCCACCTAGGGGTATGCCTCCTGACAGTGCTGTGCTCAGTAATCCCGGTAGCGCATTCTGTAAATGCTTCATGCTGTAGTGAGTTCATGTAGGTAGGCGTAGGTTCGACTCTCGGCCCTTCCCTGTGTGTGTGTGTGTGTGTGTGTGTGTGTGTGTGTGTGTTTCCAGCTGCCTCTGCAGATGAACATGCTTTTAGACGCTTCGCAACACATACCTTGGCTATTGCCAGCTATTCTCTTACGGGTGATGTCACCCGCCTAGAAGTATGCCTCTGACAGCTGTGCTCAGTAATCTCGGTAGCGCGTTCTGTAAATGCTTCATGCTGTAGTGAGTTCATGTAGGTAGGCGTAGGTTTGACTCTCGGCCCTTCCCTGTGTGTGTGTGTGTGTGTGTGTTTCCAGCTGCCTCTGCAGATGAACATGCTTTTAGACGCTTCGCAACACATACCTTGGCTATTGCCAGCTATTCTCTTATGGGTGATGTCACCCACCTAGAAGTATGCCTCTGACAGCACTGTGCTCAGTAATCTCGGTAGCGTTCTGTAAATGCTTCATGCTGTAGTGAGTTCATGTAGGTAGGCGTAGGTTCGACTCTCGGCCCTTCGTGTGTGTGTGTGTGTGTGTGTGTGTGTGTTTCCAGCTGCCTCTGCAGATGAACATGCTTTTAGACGCTTTGCAACACATACCTTGGCTATTGCCAGCTATTCTCTTACGGGTGATGTCACCCACCTAGAAGTATGCCTCTGACAGCACTGTGCTCAGTAATCTCGGTAGCGCGTTCTGTAAATGCTTCATGCTGTAGTGAGTTCATGTAGGTAGGCGTAGGTTCAACTCTCGGCCCTTCCCTGTGTGTGTGTGTGTGTGTGTGTGTTTCCAGCTGCCTCTGCAGATGAACATGCTTTTAGACGCTTTGCAACACATACCTTGGCTATTGCCAGCTATTCTCTTACGGGTGATGTCACCCGCCTAGAAGTATGCCTCTGACAGCACTGTGCTCAGTAATCTCGGTAGCGCATTCTGTAAATGCTTCATGCTGTAGTGAGTTCATGTAGGTAGGCGAGGTTCGACTCTGCCCTTCTGTGTGTGTGTGTGTGTGTGTGTGTGTGCGCGTGTGTGTGTGTTTCCAGCTGCCTCTGCAGATGAACATGCTTTTAGATGCTTCGCAACACATACCTTGGCTATTGCCAGCTATTCTCTTACGGGTGATGTCACCCGCCTAGAAGTATGCCTCTGACAGCACTGTGCTCAGTAATCTCGGTAGCGCTCTGTAAATGCTTCATGCTGTAGTGAGTTCATGTAGGTAGGCGTAGATTCGACTCTCGGCCCTTCCCTGTGTGTGTGTGTGTGTGTGTTTCCAGCTGCCTCTGCAGATGAACATGCTTTTAGACGCTTCGCAACACATACCTTGGCTATCAGCGGCCATTCCTTTACGGATGTTGTCACCCACCTGTACATGTGCCTCTGACGGTGGTGTGTTCGGTGGTCCACGTAGCGCATTCCATACCTGTGTCATACTTTTGTGCGGTTGGGTATGTGGGGGTGTGGTCAATCACCATGCCTGCCACATGTGTGTGTGTGTCCATGCTCCCAGCTGCATGGGTTCATAGGGTATGGCTTTGAGGTTTCCGCAGAACACTCATATCCTGCCGCCATCCCTGTGTTTGTGGATGGTGAGACGCAGCTCGTGTACTGCTTGTGTGCCTGCTGTGGTTGGCGACCTCCGTGGCGTGTGCTCCACGTGCACCCTGCTATGGTGTGGTGGGGTGGTGCTGTGTACATTACACTCACGGGCTTGCCACATGTGTCCGCCTGTATCTCTGTCATTGTATATCTACGCATCTATGTTGTGCCCGTAGTGCTGCTCTTGCATGGACAGCTGTCTTTCCCATGTATCACATATTTGCACAGCTGACACATAGAACTGTGGTACGATGCATATCCACTCATTGTCCATGCACCGTCCGTATTCCAGAACACCCTAAAGACATCTGCTGGATATCGTGGCAGACAGCTATCCTTGCTGTACTGACACTGTACCCGTACACGCCATACACCTTGTGTGTAATTGCCTATTTATGGTGTGTGTATGTCTACCTGTGCTGTATGCATGGCCGTGTGTGTGTCCCGCTATAGCCATCTGTGCAGGTGTCGCCACTATGGGTAATCCTTGTGGACCGCTGTTTCATGTGCACGTCTGCACATACCTGCAGACCGTACTACCCCTCCTACGGCAGCAGCCTTAGATCGACTGCTGCCCTAGGCTGTAGGGCTCCATGGCGCCCACCACCACAACACATGGTGCCCCCATCTTGGTATACCTACATGACACACCTACTAGACAGGTGGCCCTACTAGTGCGGCGCCCTGGGCAGCCGCAGGATTGGCGTATGCCTACGGCCGGCTATGAGCACATCACAAGGCATACGTCTACATTCGGTGTTTTACGACGGCTAGGTTATAATACCAGAGGGGGGACCTCATCAGGTATGCTATAGAATGCGGATTTAGATGGATTATTAGGTGGAGGGTTGGCCACACACCAGGGCTGACCGATGGAACACTGATGAGGCCTCTTTTGAGAAGCAGGTGGATTAAACCCCCGTAACAGGAATGTAGTTTAGGTACAGATGTAGAGTTAACACACATTTGTCCACTCTTTCAGTTCTGTACCACTGTATTACAGTGATATGATATGCATATCTTCTATATATATTGTTAGATCTTTGATTGATGAGTATTCGCATAGTACAATATCATATAATACATGTGTTAATAGGATGCTTTCTGAGATGTTAATATATGTGTGTGTAGTTAACATTGCGTCTGTGCTTTCTATGCTGTGGTTACATGTTCATTGTTTGCTGAGAAAGTAACAAATGGAAGTGTAAGGGGGGATATTTAAAGCCTGGATGCTTCTATGTTATGTGTAAGTCTCACGGAGCCTACGGGTGAAAGCGCTTACATGTCTATGAAGTAACCTTTGTATACCATATGTGACCTGTCGTGGACAATGTCTACGTTGACTGTTTCATCTACCTATGTGTGACTTGGTTTGTGTGCCATAAGGTGCCAGCAGGTCTTTGATGTTGATTAGGTGTATTCCATGGTCAATTGACATTAATCCTATTAATTCACTGAAGGATGTTCTTCATAGGTGGGAACGCCATAGTTTGACCATCGTATGACTTTCCTAGCTGACGTTGATATTGTGCCATTGGTATGTGTTCCACAGGTCACCCATTTGTTCCACGGTATGGAAGCGTGTGATCCCCATTTTGGTGCTGGCAGATTGAGTGCTGTGTACGCCGGTATTCGCACAGCGGTCTGGCTTTGTATGGGGAGTGTCTACTGTAGTCCCTATCTGTATTTCCTGTGTTATGCCTCACTGCAGCTGTGTGATTCCACCAGGTTTGCAGTTATGGGTGCCATCTTGGTCCTACGCTTGTCCATCCCTAGCGATTGCCTACTGGACACTGGTATGGAGCAGTACACATTTCACACCTGCATTTAGCATTAGCCGGTGGATGCTTTGCACAATTAGTGGGGAGTAAGGCACGTGCTACTCCCACATCCCTCCCACGGTGCGGGACAACAGATTATCTGCCAAACAACACTGAGCCCCGCTTCTGCATACCCAGGATCCCATGGCTGCAACCCTCGACGGTACCCATTACACATCCGTCATGTGTGGGAATGGGATGTGGACGCACCTCTATGGACTCTACAATCTGGGAATATCTGTTCATATGTCCTGCATTCCGTGGACAGTTGTCATCAACCTTGAACACGCTGGGGGTGCATATGTCTGGCTGTACCGTAGTCACGGCTGTCAGTTCTTCTGGGTCTCTCGATCACAGCTGGTTGACATTGCATACGGATGAATCTTTGGGGTCCTACTATGAACACCATTGTGCATATGTACAGTGTAGACCTTGTTGGACTGTGTCCATCTGGCCAGTGGGTTTGACTGCTGCTGTATGTTCCCCAATCGCGGATGTCTGCTTGCTACCCATATTATGTAGTGCTACGTTAACCAGGTTATTCTAAACTGGTGTAAATCCAATGATGCAGGCTAGGAAATGCTTTAACTAATCCTCAGATGTCCCATTAGGAAATTTCCGCCACTGTATTGTCAAAATGACACAACCAAAACATGTAGATCCTATTAATTCATTGAAGGATGTTCTTTATAAGCGTGAACGCCATAGTTTAAGGATCCTATGACTTTCCTAGTTGACGTTGTTGGTGTGCCATTAGTATGTGTTCCGCAGGTCGCCCATTTGTTCCGCAGTATGGTAGCGAGTGATCCCCATTTTCTTGCTGGCAGATTGAGTGCTGTGTACGCCGGTATTCGCACGGCGGTCTGACTTTGTATGTGGAGTCTCTACTGTAGTCCCTATCTGTATTCCCTGTGTTATGCCTTACTACAGCTGTGTAATTCCACCAGGTTTGCAGTTATGGGTGCCATCTTGGTCGTACGCTTGTCCATCCTTGGAAAATGCCTACTGGACACTGGTATAGGGCTGTACCCATTTCATAGCTACATTTAGCATTTTCCGTGGATGATTTTCATTATTGGTGGGGGTAAGGCATGTGCTATACCCACATCCCTCCCACGGGCGGACAACGGATTATCTGCCAAACAACACCGAGCCCCATTTCTGCATACCCACGATCCCATGGCTGCAGCCCTCGACGGTACCCATTATACATTCTTCATGTGCGGGACTGAGATGTGGACGCACTTCTATGGACTCGGCCATATGGGTATTTCTGCTCATATGTCCTGCATTTCATGGACACCTGTCATCAACCTTAAACACGCTGGTGGTGCATATGTCTAACTGTGCCGTAGTCACGGCTGTTACTCCTTCAGCGTCTATTGCATAGGGTTAAATTTTTGGGTCCTACAATGGACACCAATGTGCATATGTAAAGTGTAGAACCTGTTGGACTGTGTCCATCTGGCCAGTGGGTTTGACTGCTGCTGTATGTTCCCCAATCGCGGATGTGTGTTTGACTACACATATTATGTAGTGCTACGACATCCAGGTCTTTCAAACCTGAAACCGAATGGTGTACATCCAAAGATGCAGGTTAGCAACTGCTTTACATAATCCTCAGAAGTCACAATAGGAAATATCCGCCACTGTATTGTCAAAATAACACCACCATAACATGTGGATCCTATTAATTCATTGAAGGATGTTCTTTATATGTGGGTACGCCATAGCTTAACCATCCTATAACCTTCCTAGTTGACATTGTTGGTGTGCCATTAGTATGTGTTCCGCAGATCGCCCATTTGTTCCGCAGTATGGAAGCGAGTGAACCCCATTTTCTTGCTGGCAGATTGAGTGCTGTCTACGCCGGTATTCACACGCCGGTCTGGCTTTGTATGGGGGGTGTGTACTGTGGTCCCTATCTGTATTTTCTGTGTTATGCCTTACTGCAGCTGTGGAATTACACCGGGTTTGCAGTTATGGGTGACCATCTTGGTCGTACGTTTGTCCGTCCATGGGAATTGCCTACTGGACACTGGTATAGGGCTGTACACATTTCACAGCTGCATTTAGCATTCTCCGGTGGATGATTTGCATTATTAGTGGGGAGTAACGCATGTGCTATACCCACATCCCTCCCACGGGGGGACGACGGATTATCTGCCAATCAACACCGAGCCCCATTTCTGCATACCCACGATCCCATGTCTGCAACCCTCGACGGTACCCATTGCACATCCTTCATGTGTGCGGAATGGGATGTGGACGCACGTCTATGGACTCGGCAATCTGGGGAGTCCTATTCATATGTCCTGCATTTCATGGACACTTGTCATCAACCTTGAACACGCTGGTGGTGCACATATCTAGCTGTGACCTAGTCACGGCTGTCAGTTCTTCTGGGTCTCTCGATCGCAGCCGGTTGACATTGCGTACGGATAAATTTTTGGGTCCTACAATGGACACCAATGTGCATATGTAAAGTGTAGAACTTATTGGACTGTGTCCATCTGGCCAGTGGGTTTGACTGCTGCTGTATGTTCGGCAATCACGGATGTCTGTTTGAGTACCCATATTATGTAGTGCTACGTAAACCGGGTTTTTCTACACTGAACCCAAATGGTGTAATTCCAATGATGCAGGCTAACAATTGCTTTGACTAATCCGCAGATATCCCATTAGGACATTCCCGCCTCTGTATTGTCAAATTAACACGACCAAAACATGTAGATCCTATTAATTCATTGAAGGATGTTCTTTATATGTGGGTACGCCATAGCTTAACCATCCTATAACCTTCCTAGTTGATGTTGTTGGTGTGCCATTAGTATGTGTTCCACAGGTCGCCCATTTGTTCCGCGGTATGGAAGCGAGTGATCCCCATTCTCTTGCTGGCAGATTGAGTGCTGTGTACGCCGGTATTCGCACGGCGGTCTGACTTTGTATGTGGAGTCTCTACTGTAGTCCCTATCTGTATTTCCTGTTTAATGCCTTACTACAGCTGTGTGATTCCACCAGGTTTGCAGTTATGGGTGCCATCTTGGCCGTACGTTTGTCCATCCATGGGAACTGCCTAATGGACACTGGTATAGGGCTGTACACATTTCACAGCTGCATTTAGCATTCTCCGGTGGATGATTTGCATTATTAGTGCGGAGTAACGATATGCTATACCCACATCCCTCACACGGGGCGGGACAACGGATCATCTGCCAATCAACACCGAGACCCATTTCTGCATACCCACGATCCCATGGCTGCAACCCTCGACAGTACCCATTGCACATCCTCCATGTGTGCGGGAATGGGATGTGGACGCACTTCTATGGACTCGACAATCTGGGGATTTCTGTTCATATGTCCTGCATTTCATGGACAGTTGTCATCAACCTTGAACACGCTGGTGGTGCATATATGTAGCTGTGCCGTAGTCACGGCTGTCACTTCATCTGGGTCTCCCAATCGCAGCAGGTTGACATTGCGTACGGATAAATTTTTGGGTCCTACAATGGACACCAATGTGCATATGTAAAGTGTAGAACTTGTTGGACTGTGTCCATCTGGCCAGTGGGTTTGACTGCTGCTGTATGTTCAGCAATCACGGATGTCTGTTTGAGTACCCATATTATGTAGTGCTACGTAAACCGGGTTTTTCAACACTGAACCCAAATGGTGTAATTCCAATGATGCAGGCTAACAATTGCTTTGACTAATCCGCAGATATCCCATTAGGACATTCCCGCCTCTGTATTGTCAAATTAACACCACCAAAACATGTAGATCCTATTAATTCATTGAAGGATGTTCTTTATATGTGGGTACGCCATAGCTTAACCATCCTATAACCTTCCTAGTTGACGTTGTTGGTGTGCCATTAGTATGTGTTCCGCAGGTCGCCCATTTGTTCCGCGGTATGGAAGCGAGTGATCCCCATTCTCTTGCTGGCAGATTGAGTGCTGTGTACGCCGGTATTCACACAGCGGTCTGACTTTGTATGTGGAGTCTCTACTGTAGTCTCTATCTGTATTCCCTGTGTTATGCCTTACTACAGCTGTGTGATTCCACCAAGTTTGCAGTTATGGGTGCCATCTTGGCCGTACGTTTGTCCATCCATGGGAACTGCCTAATGGACACTGGTATAGGGCTGTACACATTTCACAGCTGCATTTAGCATTCTCCGGTGGATGATTTGCATTATTAGTGCAGAGTAACGCATATGCTATACCCACATCCCTCACATGGGGCGGGACAACGGATCATCTGCCAATCAACACCGAGACCCATTTCTGCATACCCACGATCCCATGGCTGCAACCCTCGACAGTACCCATTGCACATCCTCCATGTGTGCCGGAATGGGATGTGGACGCACTTCTATGGACTCGACAATCTGGGGATTTCTGTTCAAATGTCCTGCATTTCATGGACAGTTGTCATCAACCTTGAACATGCTGGTGGTGCATATATGTAGCTGTGCCGTAGTCACGGCTGTCACTTCATCTGGGTCTCTCGATCGCAGCCAGTTGACATTGCGTACGGATACATTTTTGGGGTCCTACAATGGACACCAATGTGCATATGTAAAGTGTAGAACATGTTGGACTGTGTCCATCTGGCCAGTGGTTTTGACTGCTGCTGTATGTTCCCCAATCGCGGATGTGTGTTTGACTACCCATATTATGTAGTGCTACGAAACCCATGTTTTACTACGATTAACCCAAATGGTGTTAATCTAATGCTGCAGGTTGGCAACTGCTTTAACTAATCCTCAGAAGGCCCAGTAGGACATATACGCCACTGTATTGTCAATATAACACAGCCAGAACATGTAGAACCTATTAATTCATTGAAGGATGTTCTTTATAAGTGGGAACGCCAGTGATTAAACATCCTATGACCTTCCTAGTTGACGTTGTTGGTGTGCCATTAGTATGTGTTCCACAGGTCGCCCATTTGTTCCGCAGTATGGCAGCGAGTAATCCCCATGTTGTTGCTGGCAGATTGAGTGCTGTGTACGCCGGTATTCGCACGGCGGTCTGGATTTCTATGGGGAGTGTCTACTGTAGTTGCCATCTGCATTTCCTGTGTTATGCCTTACTGCAGCTGTGTAATTCCATAGGGCTTGCAGGTATGGGTGCCATCCTGGTCGTAGGCTTGTCCATCCATGGGGATTGCCTACTGGACACTGTTAGTTATGGCCTGTACACATTCCACACCTGCATTTAGCATTATCCGGTGGATGCTTTGCATTATTAGTGGGGAGTAGGTCATGTGCTACACCCACATCCCTCCCACGGGGCGGGACAACGGATTATCTGCCAAACAACACCGAGCCCCATTTCTGCATACCCAAGATCCCATGGCTGCAACCCTCGACAGTACCCATTACACATCCTTCATGTGTGCGGGACTGGGATGTGGATGCACATGTATGGACTCGTCGATCTGGGGATTTCTGTTCATATGTCCTGCATTTCATGAACACCTGTCATCAACCTTAAACACGCTGGTGGTGCATATGTCTAACTGTGCCGTAGTCACGGCTGTCGCGTCATCTGGTGGACGGTAACGGCTGGATGGAATTCTGTTAGGATAAATTTTTGGGTCCTACAATGGACACCAATGTGCATATGTAAAGTTAGATGTTGCTGGACTGTGTCCAACTGGCCAGTGGTTTTGACTGCTGCTGTATGTTCCCCAATCGCGGATGTCTGTTTGACTACCCATTCTATGTGGTGCTATGTAAACCAGGTGTTTTAGAACTGAGAACAAATGGTGTACATCCAAAGATGCAGGTTAGCAACTGCTTTAAATAAACCTCAGACGTCCCAATAGGAAATATCCGTCACTGTATTTTCAACATAACACCACCAGAACATGTTGATCCCCTATGTATTCATTAAAGCATGTTTTCTTTATAGGTGGGAACGCCATAGTTTGCATATCCTAGTTGACGTTGTTGGTGTGCCATTAGTATGTGTTCCACAGGTCGCCCATCTGTTCCGCAGTATGTTAGCGAGTGATCCCCATTTTGTTGCTAGCAGATTGAGTGCTGTGTACGCCGGTGTTCGCACAGCGGTCCAACTTTGTATGGGGGATGTCAACTGTAGTCCCTATGTGTATTTCCTGTGTTATGCCTTACTGCGGCTGTGTAATTCCACCGGGTTTGCAGTTATGGGTGCCATCTTAGTCGTACGCTTGTCCATCCATGAGAATTGCCTACTGGACACTGGTATAGGGCTGTACACATTTCACACCTGCATTTAGCATTTTCCGGTGGATGCTTTGCATTATTAGTGGGGAGTAAGGCAGGTGCTATGCCCACATCCCTCCCACGGGGCGGGACACCGGATTATCTGCCAAACAACACCGAGCCCTGTTTCTACATACCCAGGATCCCTTGGCTGCAACACTTGACAGTACCCATTACACATCCTTCATGTGTGTGGGACTGGGATGTGGACGCACTTCTATGGACTCGGAACTCTGGGGATTTCTGTGCATATGTCCTGCATTTCATGGACACTTGTCATCAACATTAAACACGCTGGTGGTGCATATGTCTAGCTGTGCCGTGGTCATGACTGTCGCTTTTCCTGGTTGGACGATGAAGGCTGGCAGGTATTCCGTACGGGACAATTTTTGGGTCCTACAATGGACACCAATGTGCATATGTAAAGTGTAGAGCTTGTCGGACTGTGTCCATGTGGCCAGTGGTTTTGACTGCTGCTGTATGTTCACCAATCGCGGATGTCTGCTTGACTACCCATAGTGTGTAGTGCTACGGAAACCAGGTTTTCCAAAACTGGAACCAAATGGTGTACATCCAATGATGCAGGTTAACAACCGCTTTAAATAATCCCCAGAGGTCCCAATAGGGAAGTAGTGCCACTTTATTGTCGGAATGACACCACCATAACAGGTAACTCACGAGCACTTTGGCCCGGTCTTACCGGCCATTTGCAAGTGTAATTAGCAGACACGTGTCAATACATGTATAATAATACATATTGTAATACTGACATTAATCTATGTTATTTGGACAATAGCTTCTGCTATTGACATACGTTGCTGTGGGTGTTGCCGGTTACCATACACATGGCTTTCTCAAAGGCCGAATTCACAATTCTGAACACTGCTGTGGTCTCCTTTAAGGACCCTGAGCCAGTGGTCAACATTACTCAAGCCACTGCATCACTTACATATGCCTTCTACTGGCACCTACAGGACTGCATGGATCAGGCATTCCCTTACCCAACTGTGGTTCATTGTACCAATGCCAAGCATCCAGTGTGGTGTACCCCAGCCATACACAAGCTGTACAATGAGAGGAGGTGGCTACTACAAGGCAGAGCAGACATCTTGTGAGGTATGACACCCTTGCTCATTATATGTGAAGAGCTACAGGCTGTCATGACATAGTCCGGGGCAGGTTCCACAGATATATCTCCAAGGACTCGACAGACAATCATACGGCCTTCATTTGCTATGCTGGACACCTGGGAGGTAACTCCCACATATGCTCTGACTGGGTTCACAATGATGTGGAGTTTACTGAACATACACACATTGCCAACATACGGGCTGACAGGTTCAGTGAAGACATCTCCACCCCCCCCACATGGAGAGATGTCTGTACCAGTGGTTTGTGGTCCCCGAATGTTCTGTAACGCACGGGTGGGACATGCTCTCTCCAAGGTAGTAAACACAGCATCCATGGGACCAGCTGGTGTCCCGACTGTGTACTCCGCGATCACATTGAGGAATTAGACCCACAGTTAGGGCAGCTGTTTATTCTTAGCCTCACCTCGGGTAACGTACCCAAGTTGTGGCGCACGGCGACTGTAGTCCCACTTCACAGGGTCAGTGCCTCCACTGACCCTGGTTATTACCATCCCATTACCATGAGAAGACTTATCTGCAAAGACATGGGGAGGGATCATACTGCGGCCCGTAGATGACGACATAGGGGACCTGCATACTTTGCATCGAACCCAGTTTGGCTTGGTCAGGGGCGGTTCATGCATTTAAATCCTGGTTGACGTTTTAGGGACAGTCACCAAGGCCATTGATGAGGGTCATGCAGTCCATACAGCCTACCTCGACCTGGCAAAGGCCTTCAACACAATACCCCTCGGTATCATTGATAAACCCATCGGCTTGGATGTGAACACGTACATCGCAGGATGGGTTGCAAACTGGCTAGGTGACACAACCCACGCGGTCATAGTTGCTGGCAGCATGTCGGACTTACTGCCTGTCACAGGCGGTGTCCCACGGGGCTCTGCCCTGGGTCCACTCTTTTCTACATCTACATTTCCACAGTACAAGCACACACAGGGTGTTATGGCTGACATTGTTTGTAGATGACTGCGAACCGGGTGCCATAGTGGGACGGACATCTGACACAGATATCCTTCAAAGGGGCCTCCCAGATATGGATATCTGCTGTCAGGGACATGGCCTACAGCTAAATGCCAGGTAATGCATAGTCATACCCATCGGGAAGAACGAGGTCACCCCTGTCCGGCATATGGGTGGCAGTCCACTGAGCACGGGGGGAATTACCAGGAATCTGGGGACCCAGGTTGTCAGTCACCATTCGTTCGACACACACGTTGCTATCGTGGTTCGGTAGAACTTCTACATTGCCCACCTGATCGTGCAGGGATTCACATCTAGATCAGGGTAGGTCATCGTCTTCTTGTACTCATTACTCGTCACACCTATGATTGAGTACATTGCCCCATTCGGAAGGTATCTGACCCGACACCTACAGCAGCTGGGAAGACCCCATAGGTCAATCGTCAGACAGATGCAGGGTGTCAGGGATTTGTGTTATGCTGCCCCACTGTAAGGACTCCTGCTCCATTCAGTGACATACCTCTTGTTCAGTGTTGACCTGTGCCTGACATACGAGGCCATGTCGACCCATATTTAATGACTATGCTTCACCTACTGGATCTACATCCCTCGGAACCACAAGGGCAGGTGACGTGAACCTTGACACGGTCATTAATAGAATGTGTTGGAGTGACACATACATCACCCAGACACTCACTATGCTGTGGATCTACATCACAGTACATGTGAGGCAGAGAACCTTGCTAGCCTTGTTCGAGGGGGATCTTGTCTGTTGGATGGGGGATTGCAGATATACCCCAGGGATTACATCATTGTCACTGCTTGACAGAGGTACAGCAATATAATAGGCATTTTATCTCCAGACCGGAGGGTTGGCAAAGGAAGCCTAACTATGGCCTAGGGTTATGGCTGCCCTTGGGTAGATAGCCTACTCTGTACCTATGGACCTATGAACCTATGTTCATAGTTTGTCCCATTCACACTTGTCTATCCCCTATCCTCTTTCTCATGTGTATATTTCTGTGGCACGTGATTGAACTCTGTATTACCTGCAGGTATGCTGTCTACAGTGCACATACGTCACGGTTGATTACAGTGTATCTGTGTACCTACCTCTGTGATACTGAGGACTACCACACATCCTTCACAGCATTACATGCATATGTCCATTCTATTATTCTTTGGCCTAAGGGGGTTGTTAAGGCAAAGGTTACACGTGTCCCTGTTTGTGCGTGCGTCATGGTGGTCTTTGACCAGCCTCCGTTGCTGTCGTGGGATGGACGGTAGTGTTGGTGTGTGTTTGGCATGTGTTTTCACTGCCGGTACATCTGTGTGAGGTGGGGTTGGCACATGTTCCTCTTTGCAGGGGGCCCCATCCTGGACTTTTGTGTCATGCATCTACACTTGGCACGTGCCATATGTCCTGTGCTATTCCCACAGTCGTGTATGCCTTCATGCATTACTACTGCGTGTTACTAGCTGTTTGTATGTGGTACACATGGCTATTATGGTGGATGGCTTGGCCTATTCCCATGCTATGACATACCCATCCATCCAGGCATATGCATGTTATTCCGTCCTTTGCGTTGGCTTCTGGCAACGCTACTCTCAACATGTGATGTCCCACCTTCCCCTTCTGTGCCTGTGGCACCCTGTTAGGGCGTCCTGTTTGGTAGGCAGATGTTCCACTATATGTGTTGTGTTTGACATGTCTGCATAGCTAATCATCGGTACGGTGGCTGAACATACCGCCTTGTCCAGATGTGTACAGTTATGGGCACCATGGCGTGTGCACGCCTATGGGGTTTCGACAGGTCCATACCACATGCGGGATGTACACATTCTGCCGACACATTCACATGCAGCCATTTGGATATCTGTACCTGAGGTGGGTTGTTAACATGTGGGGTACATATTTGCCCGCGTGGCACTGCCTAGGACAATACTTCTTACAACATTTCAGGTATGCCCATTGTGTGTAGGTGTGTAGCTGCGCAAGGCTGCTAGCTGGGTTGGGTGCACGGTCGTACATGGGTGCGGGTTACATGCTATGACGGGGCTATTGTGTATTACATTTGCATGCATGAGTTCTGCTTCTGGATATTACGCTTAGACATACGCCGTCCTATGTGTATGCGATGAGCACGTTGCTGGGTGTGGTACATGTTGCTATGCACATGTTTGCCTGTGTTTAGGGTATCTTGTTTCCTTCTTGTTGTTATATCGACACGGCTACCCGGCTGTGTACTCTCACTACTGCTGGTGACCATGCCCATGTCGCTACTTCTATGTCGGTGCGGCGCGCTGACATGCTGCGGTACACCTTCACTGGGTATGCCCACTGACAGTGCATTGTGGGACGGACACGGTATTACGCGTATCCTTTGTTCCTTGGACGGGTACACTTAAGGCTTCGTGGGTTAATGTTTGGTTCTCCGTTTTGTTGGGACGGGTACTATGTTGCATAGTCTGCGTACGTTTCATTCTCCACAGACCCTGGCTGGTGCAGTTACTATTACGGTCGGACTGTGGAAGTCAGCACTTTAGGTTGCTCATCGCCTGCCGGCTTGGCCACGCCTCCGGACGCATCCTACTTGGGCTCGCTCACGTGCCCTACGCACGTGTCTGTGGTTGCAGCGCGCACTCATTAGTATGCATATGGCGCTGCTACGCCGACTATTCACTGCACCGCCGGCGCAAGCCTTACACCGGCCTTGCGCCGAGCTTCATGAATCGCAGGGATTGTCTATATTTAAATATACCTCTTGACATTTTCAAGCAGCTTGCTGTTATATACAGTCTATCCATAAAATACAGATCTCGTGACTTAATCATGCAACATCTCCGCTTTTTAAGCCTAGTTTCAGTTGCAGTGGGAATATCAGGCTTGTGTTGGGTTATTCAGCACATAGTTTAGTAGTTTTATTTCTTCTGCTTCTAATATTTATGGCAGCAAAAGTTAAATTACCTGGACAGATTACACCTGTAATTCTACAGCTGCTATTTATATTTATTTATTTATTTTACATTTGTTTAACGGGAAAGTCCGACTGGATATATGTCCATTTTCAGTGGAGGCCCAGGGAGAAAAGCTCCAGAAAGCAAAGTACAAATACATTAGGAACAATAGAAACATTTAGAGATAAGTATAATATGCAGTTTTCAGTAGGGTTACAAACTTAGATAAAACATAGTAGACAGCATCAAAATTCTGCGACTTCAGTTTCAGACAATAATACATGCAGTTATGGGCTAAGTCCCATCAAGAATTCATACACATATTAGAGTATATGACTAAAATGCTTAGGGAGAGTTTGCAGGAACAGTGGGTGGTGATTAGTCAGGGTTTAAGCAGGGACATTGCCAATGCTGTTGGAAGTGTAGTTTGAGGCTTTTTTTGAACTGGGTTAAGGAGGATTGGTGAGTAAGTTCAGCAGGTAGCATATTCTAAGTTTTGCCTACTGAGTTGGCGAATAGAGTCCCCAGCCACATTTATGCTTTTAGTTGTTTGTACCAGCAGTTTGTCAGCAGAGTATAGTGACCACAGGTTGCTGTATGGTTTGATGATCTTATTTAGTGCTGGTGTTTTTTCAGGTTGATATAGTATTTTGTGAGCTATTACAAGTTGATTGTATTGGAGAAGACTGGGCCACTCCAGCCATCCTAGTTGAGTTAGATTGATACAATGGTGAGTCCTAGATGTAGCACCTGTAGCGAATCTTGCAATATGGTTGTAACAACTAGCAAGTTTGGTAAGGGTGGCTTGGTTCAGGTTAGTGAAGAGGGGGGGGGGCATAGAGGAGGGTAGAAAGTAGGTGGGACCGAGTGATAGTGGTTCTTGCAAAAGGAGTGAGGAAGGGTTTGATCCTGTATAGGGAGCCCAGTTTTTTGTTGACAGATTTGATGGTTTTATTGACATGGATATCATATTTTAGGGCATTATTGACTGTGACACCCAGGAGTTTTGTGTGATTATCTGGGGATATAATTGTGCCATTGCTGGACCTCTAAGTAAAGAATGGTGAAGAGGATTTGCAGGTGGGGGAAAAGATGAGCAGTTTTGCTTTGTTAGGGTTTAATAGAAGCTGACGGCTTGTGAACCATTTTTCTACATCATTGAAAGTATTCTGGGTTAGGGTCATAAGCTCAGTTGAGGAGGAGGCACTACATATTAAAGTAGAGTCATCCATGTATTGCATGCAGGTGGCCCTGGGAGGGATTGTGGGTAGGTCATTGATAAAGACTGAGAAGAGTAGTGGTCCTAGTATGGAGCCATGGGGGACTCCTAGAGTAATGGGTAAACGTGTGGATAGGGTATTCTGCCATAAAACTGCTTGTTGTCTATCAGACAGGTAAGATTGGAACCATTTAATGGAGCTACTATTCAGTGACAGTTCCTTCAGGGTGCAGAGAAGCAGTTGATGATTGACCATCTCAAAGGCCTTAGAGAGATATAGGAAGAGAGCTGGGGTAAGTTTGTTATTGTTTCGATTGGTGTTGATTGAGTTAGAGAAGGATAGGAGGACTGATGTGGTGCTGTGGTGTGGCCTAAAACCATGCTGAGAGCTGGCCAGTAGTTTATTTTGGGTGAGATACTGCATTAATTGGTTGTGGATGCACTTTTCCATAATTTTGGTCAATGGTGATAGTATGGCTATTGGTCAGAAGTTTGATATGTCTAAAGAATTCCCTCCTTTATGAAGGGGAATGACATGGGAAACCTTCCAGAGAGAGGGGATAGTGGCTTCAGTCAAGCTGCAATTTATTATGATCGAGACAGGGTATGCAATGGTATCTGCCCCTTTTTGTAAATATTTTGATGGGAGGAGATCAGCTGCCAGGGTAGTGGGCTTTAGTTTGTTAATTAGAGATTGGATGGTGGATGTATTGTAGATACAGGTTGGAAGGTAAAAGGGAGTGGGTAGTGGTTGTGGAGGAATTTTGAAAGGAGCTGGTGGGGGGTAGTTGGCTAGCTAGTGATTGGATGGTTTTGGTAAAAAAATTGTTAATGATGTTAGCAGTTTCCTCTGGAGTTTTAAGGTCGCAAGTTGAGGGGGTGGGGGTGGAGGTTTGGCAATGGTAGAGCAGTTTGTTTATGCCTGCCCAATATTTTTGAGGTTTGCTCTAGTGTTTTGGTTGAAGGTGTTGATAGAAGTTTTTTTTTGTCTAACAGTGTGGCTTTTTGATATCATTCCTTAGTTGTCAGAATTTAATGTGGACAAGTGGGTCTTTGGAGGTGCGTCATTTGTCCCATGCTTTATTTCTTGCTATGATTTTGGTTTTGGTTACTTTAGAGAGCCAGGGGGCGGTCTTAGTTTTGGCTCTGAGGGTGCGGATAGGTGCATGGGAATTTAGAATGGAGAGAAATTTAGAATTAAAGTAGGCTATATCATCATCTAGTGGAAGTTCTTTAACTATGGCCCAATTGCATGCTCTGAGTTCATTCTGAAAGTCAGTGGAGTTAAAGTTCTTGTTGTTTCTGATAGATTTATATAGAACTTGCTGGTGGTTATCTACTTTATGCTTAATGATGTATGTGAGTAGGTGGTCACCCGTGTTATACAGTTCTGGGTGATTGTTGATAAGAATCCAGTCCAGGATACTGCCTTTGTAGTTGGATTTATTTATTCTGGTGGGTGAGGATATAAGTTGGGTATAACCATGACGGTTTATATGGGTGGTGGAAGATTCAGAGGATCAATTGTTCCAGTCAATATTAATGTCTCCTAACACCATAGTTTCATGGGGGTATGTGTTGGAAACCATTGGAAGAAGTCTTCTTGGGTATTTGCATTGCTGCCTGGGGGGATATAAATACAGGCAATGAATATAGATTTACTTTTGTTAAGCTGTAGTTTGCTAACTAGGTCTTCTGCATTATTGAACAAGGAGGGGCTGTTGTGGGGCTAGTGTGACATCTATTGTGTTTTTAAACAGAACTGCTACTCCTCCACCTTTCCTGGTGTTACGGTCTAGTCTAATGTTGGAACATTAACTAAAAGTCTGCCTCCAAAACAATGAAAGCAACATAAATATATAAGATAACATGAAAGTGACAATGCTTTATTTAAATACTGTGAATAGTGTCCTGGCTTCAGAATTTTTTTCTTTTTCAGGTCTTGAGCATTAGCAAAAGACATTGGATGAAGTGGCTTTAGGCTGACAGATGGATAGTCTTCTCCTTCTACTGAGACACCTCTTGTCCTGTACTGACTCAATAGCTTTCAACATGTTTCCAATTCTGTCCCACCTACCTAGCCATATTTCCTTCCTAAACTCCCCACACATTGCACCAAATCTATTTAATAACACCACTTTCCTTTACCCCAAATATAGTCTGATTTACTCCACTGCAGCTCAAATCAAAATCAAATTAACTGGAAAGATACTCTCCAAAAACAAGAATCAGTAATACCCAAACAAAATAAATCATCCTAGGAGGAGACATTCTTGGCCTCACCTTTTGCATCCAAAATCAAGACAATTCTCTTCCACACTACTCTAACCCAACAACTATCAACCACCACCCTCAGAAATCTAACTTTTACTGCCATAAATATTAGAAGCATAAGAAATAAATCTAGTGAACTATATGCCTGAATTACCCAACACAAATCTGATATTCTCACTATAACTGAAATTAAGCTTAAACCCAGCATGAACAACTCCGAACACCCCACAGCTGTAACCATCTGTAATGAACATAAAAAGAGGAAAGGTGGTGGCATTGCTTTAGTAGTTACCACCAACTACCACGCTCCCCCACAAAAAAAAAAAAAATAACAAAAGTCAATTCATCACAGCTTCTTATTACTTTCCTGAAAATAAAGACATACAAACAAATATGTATCACTGTCCTTTATATCCCTCCTGGTGATAATGCACCTACAATATGAGATGTCCTACTTTGGATATCCATAACAATTCCACAAGAAGAAATACTACTAGGTGATGTCAGCATCAACTGGTTTAACATAACCTCTAACTCCCCTACATCTAGCATGAATGTATATGGTTTCACCCAATTTTTTAATAGCTCCACAAATTATAGAAATGCATCTAATTCTTTATTAGACTGGATCCTAGTATCAGACCCCAGCAAATTCACCACCACAGGTACAGTGAACATACACATTCATTTAAACAGCATTTTTATAAAACAGCATGCAACCTGACCAGGTTTAACCCAGAATTTTTCACTAATAACCTATCATCTATTAGGTAGAACGTCCTAATAATCTCTCCTTAGATGATGCAGTAAATTAATTTAATACAAGTTTCCAAAATAAAGTAAATAGGTTTGTACCTCCTAGAGGAAGGGAATAAAAATAAATAATATTTGTTTTTGTATTGTCATATAACTTGCATCAATTCTTAACCAATGTTTTTATGTTATGTCTAATTTGTTATAATTATTTTGACTGCAGATATTTTTGTTTTATTTTTGAAGATTGTAAAATTATTGTTCTTAAAATGTTCCATAATAATTTGCAGCTTTTCTCCCCAGGCATCCTCTGATAATGGGCTTCTACCCAGTCAGACTTTGCCAGTAATCAAATGTCAATAAATAAATAACATAATGCAATTTGGCTATCCAAAAAGAGTAGAATGCTAATGAAGTCTTCAGAAAGCCCACTTTAGAATGTTCCACAATCATACTAAAAAGCAAATAAAAGAAGACAAAAACTATACAATAACAACTTTCAGAACAATAGCAAGCACAACCCTGAAAATATCTGGTCATCCATAAAAGAAATCTTACATCTAGGCTAAAAATTTAACTCTAACCCCTCTCCCATTAACTCACCACTTGAAAGTGCAACACAATTCAAATCTTATTTCACAGATAATATAGCATCCCTAACCAGGGATTCACCAACATCCATTCCTGGACCTGCCCAACAACCACGTATCACCACATCCACTTTTACCTTCAAACCTGTGCTCATGTCCTATATAAAACTACTCTTAAGCAAATTTATACTATGTTCTACTTCAGTTGATAGCCTTCTAATTTAATACTTTGAAACAGAAGTGAGTATCTCTACCTGTCCTCTGCTAATCCTTATAAATATGTCAGTCCAGGAATCCCACATTCCTTCTATCTGGAAAAAAAGTCGCACATTATCCCTTTACATAAAGGAGGAAATTCAACAGACATTACTAACTTTAGACCTATAGCAATCTTATTCCTGTATTCAAAATACTTGCAAAATGTATTCAAAAATAATTGTTGAACTGTCTCTTACAGGAAGAAGTCCTATTCCCAACACAACACAGTTTCCATCCCTCTCATAGTACTAACACTGTACTTCTAAATTTTATAGATACTATCAATAATGCGAGATAACAACAAACTAGTTTCCTCCTTATTTCTAGACTTGTCTAAAGCATTCAGCACAGTTTCTCAAAACAAACTTCATGTTTAAATATTCTCACTAGTTCTGTCTCAGCCTACCCTTCTGTGGTTCAAAAACTACATGCCCAATGGGTATACATCAGTAAAATGGCACCCTCTCTCCATACCTTCCAGTCACCACCAGAATACCACAAGGCTCTGTCCTAGGATCCTCCCCTTTAAGATTCTTACTTAATACAATATGTAGATGATTCCACATTCATATATATATCTAACAACCTGAAGCATCTCCAAAAAATCACTCGGGAAGACTTAACAGCCACTGAAACATGGCTTTGTAATGCAAAACTCACGCTCAACCCAAAAAAGGCAAACTACTACTTTTTCTCTCAAAATCTCTCTCTCTCATGAAAAAAACAGAATTTAAAATCCTATCTCTTAAAAATACAACAATTGAAGAATTGAAGCCACTTTTCTTGGCAAATTATTAGGGATGTTAGTGGGTGATAATCTTTCATTTGACCTGCATATACACTATTGCATAAAAAACTCACCAATAACTAGGGATGCTTTATAGAGCCAAAAAGTTTCTCAGCAATGCAACAAAAAAATGCACTTGCCATTGCTTGACACCTCCTCCCCTCACTAATTATGTCACTCCCATCCTTACTCACCTCCAAGCATCACAAAAATTAAAACTTTGACAGTGTTGTAATAAACTGGCTAAACTTGCAGCAAATACTCCTTTCAAACCCCACCAGTGTATAGTACTAAAACACCTAAACAGGTTAGAACTACTTCAAATCCAAAATTTATCTCCGTCTCTGTTCTTGTTCAACCCTAGGATAAGCTATATCCGTTAATATGAACAAGTACCTCTTCCTACCTTATACTGCCTTACTCTCCCTTCTTCACCCACTTCCTTACTTCAATAATTTTTTTTCTTCCCTGACTCTCTATTTAAATATTGATATTGCAACCCTTGTTTGTATTATACTAATTTACCTTAATTTCTCTAGAAACTGTCTAAGATTTTTTTAAATATTAAACCACTGTCATATAAGTTGCATCTATTCTTATCTGATGTTTTCACATTATGTCAGATTTGGTAGAATTATTTAAAGTGTAGATGTTTTTGCATTACTTTTAAAGATTGTGGAACTACTGTTCGCTTAAAATGTTTTTGCAATACTTTGGAGGTTTTCTTCCAAGAGTCCACCGAAAATGGATATCTATCCAGTTGGGCATTCCTGGTAATCAAATGTTAATAAATAAATTATTTAATTAACCAAATTAAAAAAATCAATAAATAAAATCAACAAAATAACAAAGTAAAATCACTTTATTCTCATATACTCAGTTAGCTCTTTCATTCTTAACATAGAACTTCTTCAGACTGCAAACAATTAAATACTTTACAACTTAATCATGACTCATGCTAATGCCTAAGTTTTTTCCCTATTAAAATTACTAATTCTTTGTATCATTTAAACCAGTATAGTAGTATGCCTCCAACTTAAGTTGCCACAAATATTCCCTCCAATCCGAATCTTCTTTGGCATCAAGCCTATTTTGGAAATTCTTCATTTGATCATAACAGAGAATAAAGAGGACACTTTATTGGCATTTTTACATATCCCTGCTTGCTTGACCAAAACAATTCTTAAGTCTTTCACTTACATATGCATGCTGTGGAAGTGAAAGACTTAAGAATTGTTTTGGTCAAAAAATTCTATAATGTAATTCTCTTGTGGTCCTTTCTACATAAAATTCAGGACACTTAGTGCAAACAGTGATACAGACTATAAATCTCAATTTAGAAGTCAAAATAGATGGGAATTTTAACTTTTTTTCCCTTGAGCAAATTAACTTTCTTTCATACAAATACCCACAGTCATTGCAAGACAAACATTTATGTATCCAGGTTCTCTATCACAGCTCTTCAAAGTCAAATTTCCCAGTCTAACCTGAAATGAATCTTTTAGGTTAGTGCTCCTTTTATTTACAAAAGCTGGGCTGTCAAATAAAATCCATAAAAATTTCATCCAAAATGTTTTTGTATAAAGACATTATATTGTGAATTTAACTTGGGCAATCTTATGAAATGTGTCCTTATAACTTTCTCTTTCATATAATATTGATGTAGCTCATATTATGCAAAAAGCTATTTTTAAAGTTACTTTTCCAAATATATTTAATTCAAATGTTATACTTTCTTTGCCCCATTTTAGATTAATGTCTAAGTTACTACTTCATTCATCAGAAATAGCATATATAATAATTAAAAATAGTAATATTACTCATGCCATTTAACAATTCATTAAATTGCATAATTAGACCATTCCATATGTTTATAAAGCGTTTGTACAAAATAATTTTTTGTACCATGGATTACTGTAAAATATGTTACATTCCCATTGTCCTAGAACCCAGCTTAGGATAGCAGCAGACACTAAGGCCCCCATAGCAACATATTTTGCCTGTTTATAATATGCATTCCAGCAAAGAACATTTTCACCAAGACAATCTTTAATAAAATGTCAGTTGTATTAATCTTAACTGCTGGAAATTTAAATAATTTCTATATGGTATGTCAATATACACCAACATTATATCTACTCTAGCAACCATTGCCTTTTCATTTGAAACCTACAATATTTTCCAAAAAGTCCCAAGAGTATTGTATGAAATGTGTGGACTGGACTGAGTTATTATATTTAGTTTACTGTCTAAATCTAAAACAAAGGTTTCAGTTTTGGATGCTTCTGCTGCCACTACAGGATGAAACTGTATATCAATTAGCACTTTTATTAATTTTGAGAATGACAAATATTATCCCAACCTTTGTGTGTTGTACATCTAAATAGTTATAAATGTCTAAACTGATTCTGCCAGGTATACATCAATAACATAATTTAAGAGAAACCCTCATCTAGAATGTGATAATGTCAAACAACTGTTCCTTGATGTAATAAGTTGTATCTAATAACCATTCATCCATACTGAAAGGCAATTCATTTTATCTAGCTACCCTTCTATGTCTGCTTTCATGATCTAGGCAGTCACTAGAGTGTATATATAATGCATAAGTTCTCATTTTTCTGTTTAATAGCATAATTATGTTCTTTAATTCTTATAGAAACATTTCTTGTAGTCATTCCAACACAGTAACATACATTAGAAATAAATGTGAATTTAAATCATCACTTGGAATTACACATGTAATATGAAGCATTATTAACAGTTCTATTCAAATGCATTAAATCTATAAAATTACACACATTTAAACAATTGCAACCAATAAGGCAAAACAAATATA
Source organism: Protopterus annectens (assembly GCF_019279795.1). NCBI lineage: Eukaryota > Metazoa > Chordata > Ceratodontiformes > Protopteridae > Protopterus > Protopterus annectens. Next base: position 227,668,689 of record NC_056737.1, read on the forward strand.
TCAGTCAAAGCTAGAGTAGCAACCACAATATCTTTATGTAAAATATTTTTTAAATGTATACCCTTCTACAGAGCAGATTGTTTACCAGTAACAGAAAATTAATCTGGTTTCCCCACTAATATTTTCTAGTTATCAGTAATGTGCTCATAGTGCTTATACTGATTAATTTTATGTTCAAACAAAATTACTTACCCCAGCTGGAAGTGTTAATGGCCTTAGTGGCCACTCCTTCTGTTTTTTTTTTTAAATAGGTGGAAATTTATCAGCCTTTCTTGGCTAGCTTCCTGAGAAACTGATTGCAAAAAATTCACATCATAACCTCTTTTTAAAGAAATTAGTAATGACATGTAATTCATTAGAAAATGCATCATTGTTTGCAATTGGTCAAGAGGCATGAATTGTTTGACCACAAATAATATTCCTCTTCATAAACAAAGGGTGTTGCATCCAAAATGTATTTTTCATGTAAAAGTTAGTCTCAAAACCTTTTCCCAGCTTTATCTAACTAGACCAGAACATCCAGAAAGTTGACACTAGCACCATTAAACCCTAAAGTAAATTGCAAAAAGGCAGTACTTTTATGAAATATGTCCATAAATCTCATTTTTCTGATGTACCTTTTTAGATAAAAATAGATCATCCACAAACCTTAAAAAAACTTCTGAAAAAAATGAATATTAAATACAATGTGTTGGCCCCATCAACCTAGGACTAAATTAACAAATGATGGTGTTGCAGTGGCACCCATGACTATATCTTTTATTTACTGATATTATTTAAAATTAAAAATAAAAAGCATTATTTTCAAACATCAAGTCAAACAACAAACACAATGTGTTTATCAAGTTGATGGTCAAATTCTCTTCATATTTATATTGCAATGCATTTCAAATAATTATACCTCTTTGAACTCATCTGTATCAGACAACATAGTTTCATTGGTTTTATTATACTCCTCTTGATACATGACAAAGAAGCCTCCGCAACTGGTGTTTTGTGTTATGTCTACAACATTAGGGTTACAAGTAAAAAGTGATTTAAAACCTAACATAAACATGAACATTTTTGTTTTCCATAAATAAATAGCCCCTCTACTTAGTTAAAAATTCCTGTGATTTTTTCTAAATTTTTTTATTACATTTTTTCATAATATGAAATCAAAAATGATATACAGTACAATAAAAGTTGTTGATGTTACAATTTGCATAACATGAGCAAGTTATTAAACTAGGTGTTCACACACACTGTAAAAAAACAATTTCAATTTAGCTAAAGTTAATAGAGGATTACCATGAAGTTATGAGTGTGTTATGGTTCAGTCAGGAGGTATGAATATAGTAAAGCAATTGACCTCTGCATTATGGTAATACAATAATAGTATATCTTGAGGCATAATAGCAACTTAGTGATGCACAAAAAATCTAAATACTGTACATATATACATATTTACAAAAATGTCGTCTTAGTTGATGCTGTTACTGCTCTTAACTAAAGAGAGTGTTTAATAACTTTATGTATTTTCGTATACCTTGCTATTCATGATAGAATATCAGTTAAAGCTTTACAGTAGTTCTGATAATATGTTTAGTTCTTTTGACTTTTGGTATACAGCTTCTTAGCTAATACATGTTTTTTTTTTTTTTTGCCATGTTCTTATATTCTGTCCAATTAAGTTTGGATCTGTCCAGCCAGTTTTTAGCTATGTAAAAATATAACAGGACACATAGTGTTATGTTTAGTGAGGCTATTATTGTTGCTCTTCAAAATATTTAGTATCACCGTTTCCCATTATAGAGTAGATTTTGAATAACCTGTTATTTCTAAGAGGAATCTCAGTGAGCACCACAGTTTATAAACTTTTTTTCTGCTCCAGAAGATATGTAGAATATCAGCTTCTTTATTAGGACAAAAAGGACAATAAGGTGACTTAGATGGATTAAATTTGTTAAGATGGACAGGTGTATGGTAGGCATTGCTGAAGAACATGATTTGAGTGTATAATAGTTTCTTAAATGGGACAGTTTTAAGGTGTTTCCAATGGCTAATTCCTTCTGATTTTCTGTCAAGTTACTGCATTTTTCTTACCAATACTTTAAAAACAGGATTGTATTTTGATATTTAATTTTAGTTATTAATTTATTCGTGTTTGAGAGCATTTTCTTTTTGTATAAAAACAACTTTTGAATTTGTTGTGCTACCTTGATATCCTGCTCATTTACCATAATATCCTTAGTTATTTTTGTTTTATTATCACATTATATTTTTTACTTGCTTTAAGAATGTTCTTGATGTTTTCCATTGATAGGCTTTGTAACTGGTAGAAGTCCCAGACTGTATGATTTTTATTAATGGATATTTATCTAAGTTTAACATAGAGTTTGCTAGTTTTATATCAGGATTGTTGTGTATTAGTTGTAGAAGAGTAACTGTATATTTTAGTTTTAATGATATTAGCAGTTTCTTGAAAATTTCACACTTATTGATTAAAACTGGGTGAATTTTTAATGTCTTAAGGGTTTCTTGATTTAGGAAGGGAATTGCTTTCGGGTTAATTTTAGATGGAATAATATATTGGTGAAATAATTTAATTCATAATGGGTACCATTCATTATCCAATGGATCATAGTTAGTTATTTGAATAATGCGGCTAGCATTATTTCATGGTAGAGTTGTAAGTCTGGAAGGCTTAGACCTCCTTTTTCTTTTGGGAGTATTAGTTTGTTGTAACTAATTCTTGTACTCTTCGGGTGCCATATGAATTTTGCTAGTCGAACTTTTATTTTATTAAAGAAGGTAGCTAGAATTTTCATGAAAGTGGCATTCATTTGCTATAAAATTTTAGGGAGTATGTTCATCTTGACAATGGAAGCCTTCAATAAAGTAGAGAGTTTAAGCTTTTCCCATTTGCTAATGTTGCAGACTATACTAGTCCACATTTTAAATATGTTGTTAGTAATCATATCTGATTGTGTATGAATAAAGATTATACCTAAATATTTCAAAGTATATTCCACTTTTATATTAGTCTCCAGAAAATAAAATTCTTTATGGCCTAGGTGGTTTAGTGGATAGATAACTGACTTACTAGGATTAATAGTGTAGTTTGATACTTGGGGAAAATTGTCTATGGAAACTAAGATTTTTCCAAAATCAGTATTAGGGTATTGAAAGTAAATATTTAGGTCATCTTCAAAGGCTGTGCATTTTATTTGGGTTTTTGATACTGAAACAAGGTGATGGTATGTTCTTTGACTAATTATTAGAAGTAGTACTTATATATAGAAATTGAACAGGTTTAGGGAGAGTGGGCATCCCTGTCTGGTGCCATTAACAATTTTTATCAGGTTAGAGGCTTTCTTATTAATATAAAGTGTTGTAGTTGCCTTACTATATAGTGTTTTGATCATTGTTATGTATTCTTGTGGGAATCCAAATTGACAGAGTATAAAAAGGAGGAATTTTTGATTGACTCTGTCAAAGGCTTTTGTGGCATCCACTGATAAAGCATATTTAGGGGATTTTTCCTTAGCGCATATGTGGGTTAGTGCATCAGTGGTTACCGTATTATCCCATACTTGTCTCTGACTCATAAAGCCAAGTTGCCCAGGTGAAATTATAAATGGAGCGACTTTCTGTATTCTGTATGCTAGAATTGATGAAAGTGTCTTCAAATCTATATTTATTAAAGCAATGGGTCTGTAGTTGTTAAGATTTTTGAAGTCAGTGTTTGGTTTTGGGATAAATATGGTCTTGGAATTATTTAATATATAGGTCTGATATTCCAAATTCTATTATATGGTTGTATATTTTTAAAAGTATTGGTGCTAATTGTTGTTAGAAGTGTTCATAGAACTCTGCCACATACTCATCAGGACCAGGAGCTTTTCCTAATTTTAGCTTTTTAATAGCCTTTTTTTACTTTGTCTACTGTTAATGGACTGTTTAGGTTGTTAGATTGAGTATCATTAATCTGAGGGAATTCTACGTTGTCTTCAAAATTTCGGAAAAGGCCATCATGGATATGATCTTGTGGGCCATAGATGATGTGAAATATTTCTCCAAAGGCGTGTATATTTATTTCACTATCTGAGTTAAGGGTTTTATCTTTATATTTTATTTCTTGTATTTTACAAGGGGGGTTTCTGACATTAATAAGTCTTGTTAGAATTTTGGAGGGGGGCTGCTCCTATTCCGCATATTTGTATATAATTCTTAGTTCTATGAATGTATATTGTTGCATTAGAATCTCATTTAGTTGCTTTTGTAAGCTTACCATTTGTTTCTCAAGGGTAAGTGAGTGATTTTTTTTCGTAGTTTTAGTTCTATTAGTTTTAGTTTACCCTCTATGTTACTTATTTTTTCTCTATTTATTATTTATAGAGTGGTGCTTTTTGAATCAGGATACCCCTCACTGTGGCTTTAAAGGCTGCCCATTGAATATCTAAAGGAGTATTATTGTTTGTAAGGTTTTCATTTAATTGATTAAGAGAGTCAGTAATTTCTTGCTCCACTTCTTTGATTTTCAACAGATTTGAGTTTAGGGTCCAGTTTGAAGTATTATAGGTACTAAACCTCGATTTATTTTGTGTTATTATTATATTAATTTTTGAGTGGTCAGATACTGATCTAGGTTCTGAGTTATAATGAACTTCGTTAACAGCTATGCTTTGAGCGATTAAGAATATGTCAGTTCTTGACCATGTCTTATGGGAGGGTAAGAAATGTGTGCATTCGGTTCTTAAACTATCTGTGTTGTTTAGTTCAAAGGGATCCACTAGGTTAAAGTCTTCAATTAATTCTGTTAGAAAGGTTGTGGCTTGGGGTGATTGATTATTATTTTTATTTAATCTATCTTTAGATAGATTTGTTGTTATGTTCCAGTCTCCACCAATTATAATCAGATGGTCTGGGTGCTTTAGTAACAAGTTATAGATTTCAATTAGAAAGTCAAACTGATAGTTGCAAGGACCATAGACATTACAAAATAGTAAGGGTTTTTTGTAAGCTGGATGTGGGTATGTGAAGTAACACCACCTGCCTTTTGTATCACTGTTATGTTTGATAATGGTCCCTTTAAATTACATTTTAATTATTATAACTGTCCCTCTTGATGCAGTACTGTCCCTGGCTGCTATTATTTGTTGAATCCACTTAATATTTTTATATATATCATTGTCCCATTGTTCCTTAGTCATGTGAGTTTCTTGTAAAAAGGTTACTTCTGAGTTTCATTGATATATGAGGTACAAAATTAGCCTTTTCTTTTTAATGTCTTGCAAGCCATTTATATTCCATGAGGCTACACTAATCACCTTAGATAATAATTAGATTAAATACCCATGTTACTGAAGTAACTGTGAATGCTATGAGGGGAGTGTTTGGCAACACATGCTGAGTAGTATGTGATACGTGTTGAAAGAAAAAAATAAAGAAAAGATGACAATGCACTCCTTCAGAAACTCCCTAGTGCCTGACCACTTACCACTATCCTCTGAAAGAGAAGGGTTGAACCAGTAGACAAATACTATATTCATAATACTAGAATTTAAACATCTAAACACACCAACAATTCTAAGTATCTTACAGTGATTGTTTTGTATTCCAAGGAACATCACAATTCTGCCAGGATATTCCCCACTCAGCCAGCAGCTTTAAGTTGTGGTTAACATAAGCATTGCTAACCCAGGAGTTAAAGGTAACTGCTATCCTGTAACTTCCATATTTTAGCTTATATAAGACCCTGAAATTAATTATAAGTGCCTAGACATGCTATGCTGATGCCAAATATCTCTAGGGTAGCTAGATAAGTCAGGATTTATCTGTTGTTGCTATAAAGTGTAGTATATAGTGTTTTCCTCAATTGGTAATCTTCAATTTAACAATCTTGATATAGAAGTAGACTCGGTTGCTGTAGAATATGTTAAGCAATTTAGTATGATCATATGCTATATATTACAATTCAGTATGACCTGCCTACACCAAACAGAGATATTTCCACTATAAGTATTATATTAAAAATGCATTGCAACAAGTAAATTGTACCATTTAGTGACCATCTAAAGTTCTCTGGCTGCTATTAAGGCAAAAAAAATCCTGTGAAATTTTTTACATAACTGGTCAGTTTCTCAACAACTAAATTTAAAATACTTTCCACAAATAATGGCATATCTTCAATATCACTTCTAGAGGCTAAAACTATTGATCTAAAATGTGGATCGAAAAGGATTTTTAGGAATTTTGGATACTATCAAAAAGGAGCTGAACTGGTATAGTTTCAATATGTATCAAATAAAAATATAGCATTCCAAATATCTGTTCAACAACAAATCAGAAAAAACATTCTCAATAAATTTATATTTTTAATGTATTTCAAATAATATCACCTCTTTGTACTCGTCTATATTGGGCAACATAATTTCAATGACATTATTTTAGTCCTGTTGGTACATAACAACCAAACTCCCACAGCTTGTCAGCATTCAGAGACCTCAGCTTCCTATTATTCATCAGTTCTTTCAGACCATTTTTCTTACCATAATTAAGGAAGTAAAAATGACTTTTGGTTTTACATCTTAATATTCTGGCAAGTCTCTTTCACCTATCTGATAGAAAGTCTACAAGGAATACATAAGGGGGAGAATTGAAAGTGAAAGAATAAACTTCTACTATTTTAATATTGTAGAGAATATACTTCAAATTAAATATTCTAATAAAGAGTTTTAAGTTGATGAATGAATGATGAAATCTCAATTTGAAATGTATAAACCATATCTCATTTGGAACGATACTCTGAAAATAAACTGTTTATATTAATGACTGCTATTTCTTTAATTTCCTTTGAATTTTATCTTTTATCTTTAATATGGGAAGGTTCAGAATTCACAATTGGATTGGCTTGCACACCAAAATGTACAAATGAATTCAATAGTTTTATTAAAAATATATTCAAATTACAGCATGTGTTTTTCCCAGATGACATCACAACAGACTGTCTTAAAATGTTGGAAGATCTCTCAGTGTCTGCGATAATAGTATGTTTAGTGCACATAGATTCACTGTCACCTTCATCAGACACAAATTCTGTGAAATATTTATAGTAAATTTTGGGATAAAGTAGTAATGAGAGGACTGTAGCCCCTTCAAAGCTAGGTTAAAGTTGTTAAACAGTGCATTGTACTTTTCAGGCACAGTATTCAATGTTAGACCATTTTGTGCATTAGAAGTATCCCCATTACTGCCTTCATTACCAAGACACATCAGTGGAAACTGAAATATAAACTACAAATAAAGCAGAACAGTCCCACTGAATATGATATAACAAATGACTTAAAAAAGGATCACAGAAAAATAGTAACTAATATATCAGTTTCTTTAGTGCTTTCATCCTGAAAAACAAAACTTAGTCTACCGATACTATTTAAACAAAACATAAACACATTACCATATTGCATGATAATTTTTCTGTATTGTTTAAATTCTACAGGCAGGCAGGCTACTTTTTTGTTATTCCTGTGAAGTACATGGCTATGTCAAGACAAAAGTAAAGTTTTATATTTGTTTTGTCTTATTAGCTAACAGTTTTTCAGTGGTGCTTTTTGTTACCTGGCATATATACCACCAGAATCATACCTCTCAACTTTTTACAGCATGAAATCTGGACAAAGTCATAAATAAAATGGGACAAAGGCCGAAAAATAGGGATAATTTTTAAATATTGCTCTTAGAAACTTAGAATGCGGATAGAATAACAGGCTTTGCATTAGCATGACTTTTCTGAAGGGTATGAAATCTGAAACTCAAACGTCTGTCATTACCCTGTGACTTCAATCCCAGCGTTACCACTAATTAGCCAGAAAAACACAATTTTATGAGAAATGGACAAAAAATATGAGGCGAAAATCTGGAGATTCTGCAAAAATCTGTGCAGCTGAGAGGTATAACCAAAATCTTAAACAGAAAATTCAAATAGAGCCAGTCAGGCATTAGATATTACAGGCACTGAAATTTGTTTTCATTAATGTTAAGATAAGAAGCCTTCTAAGCTTGCATTTCCCAAAATTACCATACAGCTACTCATAAAGAAACATCTATTTTTCAAATTGTTTCCATCTTAAACTATTATGAACTTATCCCTGAAGCTCTTTATTCACTGTGTGTTCAGTTTTGATGAGTTACTAACATATAATGTCTGAAAAGTGAGAATGAATCCATAGTTAATTATTAACAAGAAAGAAAAGATATAATGATAAATCATGAGCATTTTCAAAATGCTCCCTTTCATTTAAATACTAAACACAGCCATCCTCTGAGATGGGAGACAGAAAAAAGATATTTTGGGGTTAGTCATACAGTTCTATGAAGACTAATGTATTAAATTACATCATATTACAAGGCTAACTCAACATTATTAAATCTGAGAGACATGCATTCCATAAATACTTCAAATGTAGTGTCATATAAATATAAACAAAAATAGATATGCACAACTTCATCACTATGTAAATCTTAGAAAAAAAAAACAACATGTACCTTACCATCTAGCAAACAAGCTTTCAAATAGAAAACCCAGACTAATATATATATATATATATATATATATATATATATATATATATATATATATATATATATATATATATATATACTTTCTAAGGAGGAGAAAGTCAGCATTTCTAAATGTGCCTTATTCTAGATTTAGGTCTTGTTTCCACCAATTTCATTTTAGAATTACTGACTATAATTTTCTCTCAGCTTTACATATTTTGGAATTATGAATGATGGCTTGCCATAGTCATGTCACATTTACTAAATGCCACTGAAATGATTTCATATCCATCTGATTGCATTATGTTTTCCTTATTACAGCACATGTATGAGATACATTATAACATGACAGGAAAGGTATAAGAGTCATGCAAACACTATCATACTGAGATTTATAAAATACGTGGTTTTGATACAGTATTTTCTTACCAGATTCATTAGAAATTTCTCCCTGAGAGCACATGATACAGCTGAAGCAGCAGATTGGCTGGCCTGGATGAGCTACTTTCCTGTAACCTGGAGAACAACTTTCACTGCACAAAGACTGCGGGATCTAAAATGAAAACAAAATGAATTATTATTTAAAACATGCATATTACACATTTTTTTTGCCAAAACCACAAAAGTAGATGAATAATATAACCACTTAAATGTGCCTCTTGTAGTGAATCAACTGAAGTAAAACTAGTTTATAGCACTTTTCCCTACACTCCATTTGTCTGAGATAATGCTCATGACTGACAAGCAACTCATAAAAAAAAACACCATCTTTAGAAGTGGACGTTCTCTACCATGTGTTATAGTGCTGTTGTTCTACATCTTTCAGCTCTCCTAAAATCAGTGTTGATCAATATATTTATTTTTCTATTGATGTTTCTTCACTGTTGAGCTCCTCAGAGAACAGAATTTTCCAAGCATGCCCCAACAATGTAATCTTTCAGGGCAAAAGATATCACCTGAGATGGTTAAAGGGTCAGTCAACATGAAGAAGACACCATGATAATCATTAAACAGATGACAAGACAGTAGAAGTCAGTTTGGTCTGAGCACAAGAGGATAGTATGTGCTATTCAAATTGCAGCACTTTGAGATAATGCTCTATATGCCTAACAAACATGAGTGCATACTGCATGGGATGGTCAAATGCACAAAACAGAATAAAATGATGAGAATAACCTGACTACAGTGACTAGAGCTTACTCTAAGCAAGTCTCTTCAAACAGTCAATGTGTTGGCTTCTTCCTTTGTGATGCTATTCCAGTCATTGGCCTGTTTTTTTCCCCAAAAGTATCTATACTTTCCAGAATGAGACATCAGACCAGTCATGGTGGCCCTATGCAAAGGCAGCACTGCATTGTGCTATTTTTAGTGTACCCATCACCATAAATGTGTTAATTATTTGACTGCATTACCCATCACCAGATCATCAATTGCTATTGCTAGTCTGCTGACAGCTAATCATTATAACATTTTAAAATGTTTCTTTACTTTGTAGTAATTAACAGCAATCACTGGTGTGACTGTCAGTTCCTTGCTGATTTTATGTTACTGACAATGAAGCTGCCAACAACAGTCTCACTTTCAGTGGAACTGTATGATCACATCTGGAAGTACAAGTCAGAGAATCCAACACAGTGACCTGCAGTTAACTCAAATAGCATACAGCATATGATGACAATGTAAAATAAAGAGGGAGTATGGAGTAGAGCATCTAGATTAACCTTTATTTAATTATTAGCCTTATTTTTGTTTTCATTTATTTTTACTGTTTCTACCAGGCTATTACATATAAAATTATTTACATTTCATTAAATGTAAATATTCTGTTGTACATTCAAGCTGCAATACCTGTATTCACTCAGCATGGACAGTTATTTTTATTTCATTCTTAACTGATGTTTCCTTCCTTTGATAAAATAATTTTCCTTCTTAGCATGCACAATTTATGCAGAGTTATGAGAATATCATTAATTATATTATGTTTATTTATAACAGATAATAAGCCACACATCTTAATCCTCACCAAACTTCCTTATTTCATTGTTTCTTGGAGTAAATACTCTTACACAGAACTGCATCTTTCAGTCATTCTAGATTACACATGACTTTTAAAGACTCATAGGTAACTACTAGGCTAGCTGCCCTTGTGGGCCTTTTTAATCCTAGCCAGTTACCCTTTTGGTTCTTGAATTAAGCTATTCCATTTGATGTTAAATTGGCTTTGCCCATCCCATAGTGAATAATTTTATATTATCCCCAGTATGAATAAATGGGATTATTCCATAGATACTTTGAGGAGACCGTTGCATATGATGAAGAATTTAGGAGTTGCCTCTGTCCATTAGTAGTACAGGGCACAGTCCTGTGGTACTTTTCTGTTTCCTATCTATAGATCCAAGGTCTGATTCAATATGGACAGGGGTGAGCTTTGTGTTACATGGATGATGAGAATGTTCCACAGCAGTTCTTTCCTCTGCAAGATAAACCTGCCGTCTGAACCATTCTGTTGATCCTGCAGATGAGGTTTAGATCCCTAGACCAAGTATTTCTGATGCTATTTGGCTTGTTTGTGCACAGTAAATCCATCAGTATTGGGTCAGCAGATGCAGTCTATGCCAGCCACAGGTGACCTCTTGGCAGTATGTAGGATACTGAGTATAGTGACAGGGCTTTGAGTCAGGATATGTAATACATGTTCTTTAGGCCTTGCATCCTTTTAGTAAGGTATCTCTCTGGGTGTTCCAGTTGTTGCATGTGTCTGGACAGATATGTGTCAAAAGAGGCATTATACTCAATGATTGGCCTAATGAGGGATGAGTAAAGGGGGGCAATGACATCCATTGATCTAGGCACATTCCCTTTGTTTATAATTTGTGCAATATAGGACTTTCTTATGACAATGAGTACATGCTGATCAAAGGTTTGGTCACTGCCCATATAAGTTCCCAAATCCCAAACAACTTGGTTAACTCTTATGGCCATATTGTCAATGTGGTAGCTTCACAGGGTAGATGACTTCCCTAAGAATGATAATGCATTTATTGGCAATTACTTTAAGTACATGCCTTTGGCATGAGTTATTTATTTGGGACAAACTTTCCTGCAGGATGGCTAAGCATCTGGGGATTCAATGACTGCTCCCCAGCTTACTGTCATCTCCAAACTTAGTCAGCCAGAACAATTTGGTATTGGCTTACACTTCAGAGAAGTAGATGCTGGATAGGAGAGGTGCAGCAAAGAACCTTGGGGACTCCACTACTAACTGGTGTCTCTGTGGAGGTAACTTCCCCCATTTTGATTTACTACTTCTTATCTGTTAGCCAGTTGGTAATCCATTAGGTGACACAGTTGTGTTCCCAGTTTATTTAGCTTTGCTTATATGCCTCAGTGGGGGATTGTGTCAAAAGCTTTGGCCAGGTTGAAGTGTGTGGTGTGTACCATTTTACCTTCACATATTGCTTTGGTGACCTTTTCAAAAGTGTCCACCAGGTTGAATAAGAATGAACTGCACTTGATGTATCACAGCTGAGATGGGTCCAATATTTGGATGTGCTTTGTGTCATTATTAATTAGTTCCATGATAAGCCCTTGCATGGTTTTGCATATGAGACTGGTCAGACTTATGGGTCTGTAATTGCCTGGGTCTACGGACAATTCTCCCTTATGCAGGGGAATGACTGTAGCTGTTCTCCATTCACTTGGTACAAAGCCTGTATGGTGGCTGAAACTGAAGAGTGTTGTTAGGGGAGTAGCTAACTCATGCTTCATGGTGTATAAGATGCATCCAGGGATGTTCTCAGGATCCACTGATGCACTATTTTCAGATTTTGATGGTGCTTTTAGGACTTGATCGAGTGTGATAGCTGGAAACAAGCCAGTTTCAGGTACATCTTGAGGGACAGATGGAGCTGAGAAAATGGCAAGTTAGAAATGAATTTATCAGCCAGTAGACTGGCTATAGCTTCAGCCTCAGTGTATGTACCATTTTTCACAATTTCCTCACTGCATTGCTATGTTGTATTTTTGAGACTACAGTCATAACTAAAAAAGGCCTAGCAATTGTCTTTGGCTTGGTTAGCTATTTATAAGTTCACAGGTTCATAGGTAAATATTATGCTAGCCAATTTCTCTTTTCAAAAATGCAAACCAAGCTCTGTACCTTGTAAGTATTAGGTAAACTCCTTAATCATTATACCAACCCCAACCCTCAAACATGTCTTCTTTTGGATTTTATTAAGCTCCTGAATTGTTTTTTTTTTTTTTTTTTTTCATTGACAAGGGCTCTAGCTTCCTGGGATTTATTTTTCTTACTTTTAGTCAAAATTATCTTCCTTTTATTGTACAGCTTGCTAATATTATGGTTCCATCATAGGTTCATAGGTAGGTACTAGGCTATCGGCCCAAGGGCCTAAGCCTAGCCAACAAGGTTTCCTGGCTTACGTCACCCAAGAAAGTTAATTTCCTGTGCCCCTGTCAAGCAGAGCCACAGAAGTGATCCCCGGGGTGTATTTCCTATTTCCCATCCACTCATCAAGATTTTTCTTGAAGAGTGCTAATAAGGAACTTTGCTTGAAATAGATGGGTAGCTTGTTCCAGAGTATAGGAAGTCTCTGGGACAGGAATCTATCCCTCCAGCATGTCGTGTTTACTGTGGTGACAAGGTTTAGGTCCCTAGAGCATGGAGATCATGTGGGTTTGTTTCTAGGACTTGCCCTGTGCTTGTTCCTGCAGGGAACATTTTACAACATATTTAACATAAGCAAGGCCTTCTTTGCTTTTCACAGAAGCATGTTGCATCCATTTATGAGTTATCATATCTATGGTCTATGATCTTGAGCTTTAATTTAGACTTGAAGTTTATGTGCATTATTGTCAGTTATTTAATTTGAACAATAGAAATGCATTTGTTCCTGTTACTTTTACAAGTAATATATCTATGAAGGTTATTGGAATGTATAGAATCAATTTGCTTTTGTTACCCATTTTGAAAATAGGTACACTAGTACTGCTCTTCCACGAATTATGAAATCTTAGACAAGCAATATATTTCTGAAACAGTAAAGTATAGTGATACATCTTTCTTCATTCATCCTATCTATTTTTTCATCAGTGTATTGGGTCCTGAAGCCTTATTATTTTTATAACTGGTAAATACAGGTATGTATTCTCTCTGTATAGATATTTTTCATACACTTTTCACAAACACTTTCAAAAGAAACTTCATATTAAACAAAAATGTTTTTCCCTCAAACTTATCTTTAAAGTGTTCATACCATGCAAAATCATTAATAAACCATTCCCCAATGACTTTTTCCCAGTCCTTCAATCATTTTCCAAAAATGCCTGTTATTTTTATCTTTTCTAGCATTTAGCATTGCTGTCCAGCATGTTGTTTTCAAAATAAAATGTCTTATTTTTAATCACTTGATATATATGTTTCCACCTTTTTGTTTTCATAAGATCTAATGCCTGCTTTTTATCTACATTGTAATCATCAATCTAAAACTTTGTCTCATTTGGAATTCCTCATTAAACCAAGAATGCTTACTGAATTTTTTCCCCATGAAAATCTATCCTTCCTTATTCACTAATGATATTATTTTAGATTTATTTTACACTATTCTCAAAAAAATCTAGCTGATTTGTAGGACAAGAATTGAACTAATTATCCAAAACATTGTTTGTCTTAGTTGCATTCCTTAAATCAAGAGTGGAGACTCTTCAAGGAGACTGTAACAAGAAGATGTTGATTTACCTGTGGAATTTCAAAAAACATAAGTTTACAGATTTATGGGAGCTTACTTGGAACTTACTTATGGGGTTTAAAGCTGTGGAAGTTTTAGGCAGCTTATTCACAATGTTGCATCAGGGACTTAGAGACATAAGAAGCTGGTGTCACTCTACTGTAAATAGCATCAAAATTGCACTGTAAACAAACTGTTATGAAACACACAGAGAGTCCCAAAAGTGTTAAGCAAGCTACATTGGTGATTATGATAGGTGACATGCTTAAAATACACCATGTGATACTATATTTCATTTCTACATTGTTTCATGTAAGAACTAGCACTCTGTGAGTTAATTTCCACACCTGCAATGAGAGAGAAAGATAACTTTTTTATTATTATTAATATGTTCAACTGCTAAAACAAGCAAGATATAGAGTGAGAAAACATTACATGACAGTTGAGGTGCTGCTACTCTTTTAGCAAAATTTGATATCTGCTAAGGTAACCACAATGAGAGAGTATTGTAATGGTTCTTACTTATTGTGAGTCTAACAAAAGTGAATTTCATAATAAGCATTTTTTTTATTTATTTATTTATTGACATTTATTAACCAGGTTTGTCCAACTGGGCTTGTGGCCCATTTTCAGTAGAGACCCGAGGAGAAAAGGTCCGGTAATACATTTTAAAACAAGTACAATTTTAAACAATATTGATATAATAGCAGTTATAGCAAAATAATTCAAGTATGTTGGGTTACATGCATAATGTTAAAGTTGCATTAAAAAGAAACTAAATAACAATTTTGCATTGATATAGTTCAATAGGTCAACAATAAACATTTTTTGTTTGTATAAAACTGTGCAAATGCATAGTAGACACATTGGAGAGAGAGGTGTAATGAGGTACTAAGTATGGTCCTTTTGAGGGTACATAAAGGGAAGGAAGACTAGGTAGGGTCATGGCAAGGGCAGGTTCTGGAATTGAGAAAATAAGCTTTTAGCTCATTTTTAAAGTGTGAGGTGTGGGAGATTGAATGTATGTCAAGGGAAGTTTGTTCCAAGCATGGGCAAGGGAGTGTTTGTAGAGTAGTTTGCTTACTGACCTTTTTGGGTGGTAGATATCAAGTAATTGTTGGTTAGAAGTACGGAGGGTCCGGGATGGGATGTAGATGGAGACTAAGGAAGAATTGAAATGAGGCAAGAGCAACCTTCCCAATGAAACACTAATGAATGAATTCCTAAATAACTGCTAGATCAATGGTGCATTCCAATAAAAGTATTGTGAATAATTGTTACAAGCTGTGGAGTTTGATTTGTTTGAGATGTGTTCACTAAACTCAGATTGAAATATAAGTTTTATTTGCTAATATGTTGTGCTGGAAATTGTTGAACAGGGTGAGATACCTCTCAACTGTACAGGTTTTTGCAGAATATCCAGATTTTTGCCTCATATTTTTAGTGTGTTCCTCCTAAAATCTGTCCCTTTCTGGCAAATAGCTGAGGACTGAAGTCATTAAATAATGACAAACATCTGAGTTTAAGACTCCACATCCTTCAGAAAATCCATGCTAATGCAAAACATATTATTCTATCAACTTTCTAAGTTTGTAAGGGCAATATTTAAAATCTGTCCCTATTTGTCCCCCCATCATTTTAGGCTTTGTCAAGATTTTTTGCTCTAATAGGTTGAGAGGTATGGGTGAGAGGCTTTCCCTTGCCACATCCAAGGCAAAGAGCCGGAAAAAAAGATGGACTGTGAGAAGGAAGTGAGTGAGTGACTCAATTCTTAAACCAAGTTTAAAAGAACAGTATGACAAAAACAGAACAGAATGGCAAATACTGTTGAATTTTTAACAAAGTGATATGCAATTGCTGAAAGGTAGCTTAGCAAAGGTAAGCACAGTGAATGTTAGAAGTGAACAAAATAAAAATGTTATGAGAACTACAATCTTACAGTATGAAGTATGTGTTGAAGTTATGAATATGCAAGTAGTGAGTATTGAAAGTTTGGTTTGAATTCCTAAATTACAATTATTAGTTTACTACAATTTAAATGAAGAAGCAAAGCCAATGATTGATGGAACAGTATGGTTTCAAATTGCTCATGGCTTAGAGAAAGCTATTGTGAAATTCTCCAAATGTAAGAAAATTCTAGTATATGTAAAATATATAAAGTTGTGTGCTTAAATAAGTTAAAGCAGTAACTGATATAAATGTGTTGAAAAATACATTTGTAGTTGCACAAGATCTAATGTCAGAAACAATAAGGGTAATGCTGTTCAATGCCAGAAGTCTAAACCTCAAGATGCACGCCCTCGAAGCCCTCCTCAGTATGGAGATGTCTGTGCAGTGACTGAAACCTGGTTCAAGGCTCCTGAGAGCATCCCAGCACTATCAGGTTTTACCTCATATCATGCTTTCCGGCCCCAAAACTTGGACTGAACCACAAAAGGAGGGGGAGTATCCATATTCATCAAAGATACCCACACCTCCAGGTTAGTGGCAATGCACGAAGTATCGGAGACCATCTAGGTGCAACTAACCATAGGCAAAACTGCCTTACAATTTGTAGCATGCTACAGACCACCCTCTCTAACTCAGGAAACCCACACAGCCTTCCTGAAGACACTGGAGAGTATGAATGTCTCTCCAAATACCATCATATTGGGAGACTTCAACTACCCAAACATAGACTGGGAACATTACTCAAGCCCAAACACCCTAGCCCAAAGGTTCCTAGAATTCATAAACTCAAATGCAATGGAACAACTAGTCACCATTCCCACAAGAGGAGACAATATACTAGACCTGATCATCACAAACATGGGGACAAAATGCTCCACACCGGAAGTATATCCCTCATTGGTAAGATCAGACCATACATTAATCTCACTGGAAATCCACATCCCGCCCCCACCCCCTGCACAAAAGACCACTTGAAGAACTTTTCAAAAGCCAACTTCACACTTCTTAAGACTGAAGTGGTATTCTTCAAGGTCCCTGGGCCAGTGGAAACCACAACCCACACTGCTGAATCCTTTGCAAATGCCTTCTATGGACACCTTCAAGAATGCATGGATCATGCAATCCCAATTAAAACCAAGACCCATTCCCCCAAAGGCAGGCGCCAGGTCTGGTGGACCCCAGCCATAAACAAACTTTACAACAGAAGGAGGAAGCTACTACATGACAGAGCAAAATCCCTAAATAGGAAGGCATCTCTGATCAGTACTAGCAAAAAACTACGATCACTCATAAAATCATCTAAGGCCAACTTTGAGAGAAAAATCGCAAAAGACACAAAAGACAATCACAAGGCCTTCTTTAGCTATGCTAGAAACCTGGGTGGAAACTCCCAGATATGCTCAGAGTTAGTCCAAAATGACAATAAATACACTGAACCCACTGACATTGCCAACATTCTGGCAGACAGGTTCAGTGCAAATGTCTCCTCCCCCTCCCCCCCAAAAGGAGAAATAACTATCCCAGCAGAGTGTAGCCTCCCTAACATCTCAGATGCCCTGGTGAGAGCCGCCCTCTCTAAAGCTAAAAACACAGCATCAATGGGATCGGACGGTGTCCCGGGCTGTGTGCTACATGAACTCCAAGAGGAACTAAACCCAAACATAAGGCTGCTGTTTAATCTTAGCCTTACTACAGGATACGTACCCAAAGAGTGGCGTACGGCAACAGTGGTCCCACTTCACAAAGGCGGTGCTTCTACGGACCCTGGAAATTACCGCCCCATAAGCTTGACTTGCCTGGTCTGCAAAGCTATGGAGAGGATCATTATGGAACTCATAAACAAAGACATTGGGGACCTACAGACATTGGATCCTACCCAATTTGGCTTTGTCAAGGGCAGATCCTGCCTTTTGAACTTGGTCGACTTTTTTAAAACTGTCACTAAGGCCATTGATGAAGGTAAGGCAGTTCACACAGCCTACCTTGACCTTGCAAAAGCCTTTGACACAATACCACACTCGGGCATCATAGACAAACTCACCAGCTTAAATGTAAACCCATATGTCACGAGATGGGTTGCAAACTGGCTCAAGGACAGAACCCACAGGGTCAGAGTTGCTGGAGCTATGTCAGACTCTAAGCCAGTCACAAGCAGTGTCCCACGGGGCTCAGTCCTGGGACCCCTCTTGTTCGGCATTTATTTTTCCGAGGTACAGGCAAACATAGGAGGATTGTGGCTGACAAAGTTCGCAGATGACTGCAAACTGGGCACCATAATTGATACTCCAGCGGACACAAACATCCTTCAGAGAGGACTCATAGAAATGGATAATTGGTGCCAGAGCCATGGCCTTAAGCTTAACGCCAAAAAATGCATAGTCATACCCTTTGGGAAAAACAAGGTACCCACAAATTACCACATAGGTGGTAATCCATTAAGTACGGAAGAGGTAATCAGGGACCTAGAGACCCAGGTTGACAGTAACCTCTCATTTGACACTCACATTGCTAAAGTGGTTAGGAAGACCTTCTATATTGCCCACCTTATCATGAAGGGTTTCACATTTAGATCAAGAGAGGTCATTGTGCCCCTGTACTCATCTCTTATTAGGCCAATGATTGAGTACAATGCCCCATTTGGGATGTATCTTACCCGACACCTACAGCAGTTGGAAAGACCCCAAAAGTTCCTCACCAAGAGGATAAAGGGTCTTAAACACATGTCATACGCTGCCCGACTGAAAAAACTCCAGCTCTATTCAGTCGCATATCGCCTACTCAGAGGTGACCTGTGCCTAACGTACAATGCCATGTCCAATCCGGAATTAATGGACATGCTCCACCTCAAAAAATCCAAATCCATCAGAGCCACGAGAGCAAGAGACTTAAACCTCAACACAGAAATAAATAGGACGTGCTGGAGGGACAGATTCATAACCCAGAGGCTCCCTACACTCTGGAATAGAATCCCAATCCATGTTAGGCAGAGCCCCTCACTAACTCTATTCAAGAGAAGTCTTGACGAGTGGATGGGAGATCGTAGGTTTACCCCGGGGGTCATCTCTGTGTCACTACTAGACAGAGGCACAGTAAACTAAACCCTAAATGGGCATAGTATTCTCATCCTAAGGGGTGGTGAAAGCCACACACACTCTGGCTAGGCTTATAAATGCCCTAGGGCAGACAGCCTAGTACGAACCTATGAACCTATGAACCTAATGGTGAAAACATTGTTCTGAGGAAATCTGTTACACTGGCTTCCTGAGAAAATGTGATTATGTGTTCTAAGCTAAAGTATAAACAGTGTATAAAGTGCAAACAGTTCATATGCTAATGCTAGAGGTCAATAGGATGGTTCTTCTGAAATACTTGAAAAGAACGAATGCACAAATATAACTATGAGAAAATGTTTATATTGTGATGTTTTCCTTGTGATTAACAAGGAATGTCTGACTGGGATGGTTTGTGCCACTTAAATGAACAGTGTGTTTAAAATGGAACCCAAACAGGTGGAACGTTTTGCAGTAGAAAATAGAACTTAGAAGCAACTTGAGTGAAAATGTGATAGCTAACTTTATAATATGCATCGTGGAATCTTTACAAGCTGTTGAAGGTAATTCAGAGTATGGTGCACTGCAACAGTAAAAATGCTGCTTACATGACACAGATATTTATATCCTTAGTGAATTGTGCTGTCATTAAAGCAAGTGAAAAATCAACATCTGTTATTCCTTTCTAAAGAGAACTGTGATGCTACTGAAATATATTTTGATAGGAAATGCCTTTAACTGAGAGCATTGTGTGCGTTTGTAATCCAAGCTTATTGGGAAGCAAAATAAAAAAAATGTGAAGTGTAGATGTACATATGAAAACATGAGATTTTATGAAGTAGTGAATACTAGATGTTGTCCAAACCTCATTCTTCTTATTAAATATAGTAAGAAACATGTGACAAATTGCATGAGACATGTAAGTGAAAAGCAAGTCTTCCTGACTAGTGAATTGTTACTATATAGGAACTGTTATTCATACAAGAAAAATATTTCCTTGGCACATAGAGCAGCTTGTTTCAGCAACAGAGTGAGACATAATTACAGTTAATGGGCTGTTAGTTATACAAATTTCATTGTTGGTGTCATACTAGATTTATGTATATGAAAAAGGGTGTCTGTGGTAAAAAAATGCTTGACCAAATCTCTGGGGTATTTTGTGAAACTAATGTTTACATAAGGTTTTTCCTCTAAAAGTTAAACACTCTGAAAAGCATAATAAGGGAGCAATCATTATATATTACAGGAAATAAAAGTGGGTGTAGATCTAGTGAAACTGACTGAAAACTGCCTGTATTTAAAAATAAGAGGCAAAAGAGGTAATAAGCAAAAATATACAAATGCTTCTACTACAGAAGAGGAACACTCATTAAGCACTGATAAGATACAGCAACCTGGGTATACAAAATAAAATGGTGTTGGCCATTTAAGCCTGGTTACAAACAATGCTATGCTGCAGAAGAAATGACAATGCTTTATATAAAGATTTCTCTGACTGACAGAATGACATGGGTGTCTTGCAGATGTGTGTCACAACTGTTCAACTGTTTAAAATGAACTTTAACAATGGTCAGTTAGGTTCTAAACTTATCACAGAAAAAAAACTGGAATAAGGGTGCTGAAGAAAAGAGCTTGTGCTTTCAATTAGAAAATGTTAAGAAACATAGAAAAGCTAATGGAGATCATTTCAGTAATCCTTTCTATTCAACAAAGGGCAAAACAAAAACAAAAGAAAGTAAATAAGACACTCTCTCAGTTGTATATAGCTTAGTGAGAAGTTGTTAGACTGTTAACTACAAGGGCATTAATGCTATGATAGCGAGAACGAACTTGTCACTAAGGAAGAGGAAGACAGCTGTAAAGTTGGAAGAGATGTTTTTTTTAAAATGAAAATACAATGACATTCTTTTCACAGTTGTGGCTGACTTTGACAAGCATAAATAATTTGTCTAAAAGACTCTCTGAACTTTCTGGACAAATTAGAAAATGAAGCATGAGATTATACCTGAAAGCACAAAGTCAAGTAATGCCACAATCCAAATGTAAACTGACATAGTGTTTGACATAAAAGCAAAAAGGAATTCTGTTTCAGTGCCAATCTAACTTTATTTAACCTCAAAGTGAAAGAGAAGAATTTTGGAAAAAGCTGCAAAAGATCAGCAGTGCACTGATCTGAAAATAAAGTGCAGACCATGCAAACTGAGAAAGAGTCACCAAAGAAATAACTCAAAATACTGAGAAAAAAGTCAGGAGCTGCACATAAACTCAAGTTCACACTTTAATTTCTTCAAATCTTGTGGGTTTCTATTACTGAGATGGGAATGGACTGCCATTCCTAAGTCAACGTATGATAAAACTTCATGAAATTAGTATTGTTCAATCTTTGATATCAGCCAGAAATGCTCTATGCAGCACCTGCAATGTGCCCAGTAATGACATCTTCTGAAATTTGTATGGAATTACATGAATTGGTAACGATTCTACTTTACATGGTCGACATTTCATAAAGTCAAAGACTATATGGCCGAGACTATATGATCGAATTTTGAAATGTCAAACATGTAAAAAAAAAAAAACCACAACAATCACTTACCTTCACATTGCTAGCAGGGGGGGCAAGCCCCCTTGCACCCCCATGCGGGGCTCCACCATCCACACCCCCCAGAATTTAAATATACCAACTCTGAGATCGCACTACAGTGCAGAAGATGGAAATCTTTCCATTCCACACTGTACAGAGATGCCTGTTCCGCATGGTTAATGTTTCAAATGTCGATCATATGGTCTCGACCATATGGTCTTCGATTTTATGAAATGTCAGCCATGTAAAGGGGACCCATTGGTAACATATCTAAATAAGATTGTAGATTGTTTTTTTATTAAGATCCATTGCTCCTACTACTATTGGAACTGTCTGGGTACCTTTCTTCCACATTGCTCTCATTTCTGCCTGATATTTTATGACATTGCGCTTCTCTGTATGACACTATAGTCACTGGGTGTGGTGATTTCAATCAATGCTACTTTTTGTCTTCTTTTCATGGACCACTATATTTGGTTTTCTCGCATCTATCTTTTGAACTGTTGGAAATGGGTGATCCCATGTGATGCAAACGTCATAATTTCTATGATGCTTTGTGGCTTAATGTTTGCACAATCCCCAGTGCAACAGTCTTGCCACATTATTATGCCTTTCAGTATACAGTGCTTCTGCCATTAGTATGTCACAACCAGCAATGAGGTGGTTCAACTGTTTCCAATTCTGTTTTACAAAACCTACATTTGTCTGTTTCTCCTACATGTTCAATGGACTTTGTAAATCAACGTGTATGTAGCCACTATCTTGGACCACCAATATTAACCTTTATATCTTGGTTTGAATTCGCCTGTCCTTAACCATTCCTACATTCAATCCAGATCAACATGAGGTTCTTCCAGAAGTTTTCTCTACTTGCAACTATATTTATGCATTTTTCACATTTCTTGCCTTCTTATCTGCTCCTTCACCTTATAGTCTTTCTTTTGTTTTGTTTTTTTTTTTTTGTTTTGTTTTTTTGGCACATTCAGTTGCTGCCTGATTTTTATCTACTTTTAGTTTGATTTCCATTCCTGCTTGACACCAATATGCTTCTGTTAGACTCAGCAAGGATGTCATCTTAGATTTTTTTCTCCTCATGTTTCAAAACTTTAACTACATTTGGGTCTTGTGAGGCCAGCAGATATGTGTGCAGTCCCACAATTGCAGATCTATACATGTAATCAGTTTCAAGGAGACCCATCCCTCCTTTGGAATGGGGAATATATAATCTTGGTATGTACTGATTTATATAAATTATATGGTGAGCATGAAGTATCCTTCTTGTTTTCCAGTCTAATCGATCCAACACATTTTAGGGCCAATCAATCACTCCAAATCTGTAAGCTAGGACAGGAAGAGAAAATTGGTTTATAGCTTGAATTTTGTTCCTAGATGTCAATGTTGTTTTCAGAATTAAAGTCTTCTAAAGTATTCCTAAGTTTTATTCACATCTGTTCATGTTTTATTGTTGATCCTTCATCAGATCCCAAATATTTATAGTCTCCTTCTTGGTCAAGTTCTTTTGCATCACATTCTTGTCCCAAACTGATGTTTTCCTTGGTGCTACAGTTTTCTTGCTTTAAAGGTTGCTTTTGCACATTTATTGAGACCTAATGACATTCTTATATCATCTGAAAAAGTTTTGACAACTTGCAATTGTGCTTTCAGTTCCTCATATGATGAGCTACACAGTTTTAAATCATTGACAAAGAAAAGATGAGAAGTCTTTGCAATCTGTTGTTTTCTAGGAGTCAAATTATAGCCATGCCTAAGCTGTTAAGTAGATAGCGTAATGAGCTAAGGGCAAGAAAGAATAGCAGTGGTGACAGAGAGTCACCCTGGAATATCCCCCATTTGAATTGTTACCCTTGAATAATTTGTCCTTTATCATGGCTTAATTGCAAAGTGGTCTGCCACTGTTTCATGTTCATTGTAATGTAGTCGATCAGTGTAGGGTGTATCTTATACATTTTAGGCACTCTTTTATCCATGAATGTGGGATACTATCAAATGCCTTTTTTGTACTCAGTCCATGCCATACTTAGATTCTTCCCCTTTTTGCAGTTCTTCACTAAGTCTTTATTTAACAACACATGATTCTTTGTTCCATATGACTTTCTTTTATTGCCCTTTTGTTCTATTGCCATAATTGAGTTTTCTTCTAAATGACTATAAACTCTGTCAGCATCAATTCCAGTGTACAATCTATACTCATCGGAAGGCAAGTTATTTGTCTATAATTTTCAGGGTAGCTTGCAGGTTCACATTTAAGCAGGAGCATTGTTTTTCCTGTTGTAGACAGGTTGGTTTCTGTTTGGGGTGCACATATAAATAGTTCTTACTCATGGCTACATCTTTTTGCAAAGATGTTAGTTCTTTTAACCAGAAGTTAGGTACTGCATCTGGGTCTAGGGTTTTCCAATTAGAGGCTTTTCTTACTTTTGTTTCAATCTCTCTGGCTGTTACCTCATCCAATTTCATATCCTGTACCTTTAAACTTCTTATTCTTTCTTTTACTTCTTCTATCCATTTAACATCTTTGTTATGTTCCACAGGATCTTCATAAATTCCTCTCCAAAATATATATATTTCTTCTTTTTTGGGTGGTATTTCAATTCCTTTTAATTTGTTCCTGAATTTTCTGTAAAACTGTTTAGGGTCATCTATAAATTGCTTATTTTGTACATTTCCTTTATATTTATTTGCATATCTTCTAAATGTATCCACCTCTGCTAATATTTTTAGTTTGTTATTTGCAATAGTATATGATAGATCCTGATCTGTTCTAATACTGAGCATTGCTTTTATCAGATCTATCTTTATAAATATTTTGTTGATCTGTTCCCTCTTCTATACTCTTCTAACAGTGACACTCATTTTCTTGATTGTTTTATAGTTTTCTGTATTCAGTACTTCCATGATGGTATTTACTTTCTCCCCTTCCTTTCCCTCACTACCCTGCGTTCTTGTGGCAGAACATTATCTGTTATTAATTTAGCTCCACAGTAATATATTCTGTTTACTTCTGTTATATTGTATG
Source organism: Protopterus annectens (assembly GCF_019279795.1). Lineage (NCBI taxonomy): Eukaryota > Metazoa > Chordata > Ceratodontiformes > Protopteridae > Protopterus > Protopterus annectens. Next base: position 227,693,595 of record NC_056737.1, read on the forward strand.
GATCTTCATGGACAGTCCTCATTACTGTGTTCATTTGTTTTATCATACTTCTGACTTTCTGGGTTTTATTGACATTCTGCAGTTTATTTCTTTCATTGATCTTAATATGTCTATCTAGCTCTATTAAATCAAGCAACTCTTCTCTTAGCTCATTTGCTTCTAAACTGAGGATACGGGCACACTGTTTTCCATTTCCTGCGGGCATTCTATACAAAGTTCTATAGCATCTTCCTGTGGCTTGTTCTCTTCAATTTCATCCTATGTCATCTGTTGCTCTGTCATATGGGAACTCACTGGCCTATCATTCCTCAACATTGACTGTGTCAGAGTTTCCACAGTTTCCTGTTCCTTCCCTTGCTCTCCAGCTTCAAGTGAATGCTTATACTGGTTTCCTGTGGAAGGCACCAACATATTTTCATATGGCATCTGACCAATTGCTTCCCATTCCACTGGTTTCCCCTTAATTTGAATGTCCATTGCTCTATCCTGTTGTGGTGCTTTCTGAATTAGATTTTCTACACTGAAACCTTCACTTCGTAAGTACTCCATAAAGTCAGTTTCTGTTTCTTTAACTTCTCCATTACTAATCTCTTTTTCTACTTTTCCTCTTTGTCTTTTTTGTATTGTAAAGTTTTCCATGTCTGGATTCCTTTGCCTCTATTTCTCTTCAAATATCTTTGGAGTGGTTCTTTTTGTATTGATTAGTTTTACTTTCTCCTTTACATAGATATTACACCATATTAGATCTCTTTTTCTTTCTCATGTTCATATTTCTTCTTCAGATGTCTCCTGATCTTCTATTTTTACTTACTTTGGGAACTCATTCCATCATGCTGTGATGTAACCTGTGCTAGACCTTCTACACCAAATCCTTCACTTCGCAGGCACTCCATAACTTCAACTTCTGTTTTTTAACTTCTTCTTTACTAATCTTCTTTTCTATACTCTCTCTTTGTGATATTATTTTTTGATTGTGAAATTTTCCATATCTGGATGCCTTTGCCTATATTTCTTTTTGAATATCTTTAGGGCTGCATTCTTTGCATTAATTAGTTTGGCTTTTGCTTTTGCATAAATATTGCACCATATCAAATGCCTTTTTCTTTCTTTCCCATGTCCATATTTCTTTTTTATACTTTTCAGAAATCTCTGTGTTTTGTTGTTTATATTTTTGCACTTCCTCAGATGCTTCTTTTTCCAAACAGATTTATTTATTTTTATTTATTTTACATTTGTTTACCGGGATAGTCCATCTGGGTAGAAGCTTATTTTCAGTGAAGGCCCAGGGAGAAAAGCTCCAAAACTAAAATATACATATGCATTGATATAACAATAACAAGTACATTTATTCTGATGAAGCGTAGCTTTGCACTACGCGAAAGCGCTTATTTCTTCTTTTTATTAAAGTGATTTGTACATTTTTAAGGAGTCTCGTACATTTTTAAGGAGTCTTGTACTTTGAGTTCGATGTATTGAAGAACTTGTATCGTGTTGGTGTCTCCTACTTTTGTCTTATATATTTCCTCTTTGCATTTTGGTGAGAGACACCTTCAGCTGTGAGTTGTGGTCCTGATTTAGATGTTTTATTTACATAGTCGGTGTTTGAGGGTAGTTAGATATGTGCAGTAGGGTGATAGTAGCTTATGTTTACTAGATAACATTTTGATGATGTTAAAGACTGTTGCAGGTTTAGTTTTGTTAGTCTGGTTAGTATAGACTGAGAGAGAAGGGAGGGGTTTGAAGAGGGAGAGATGCCTGACATCATAGTACGTGTTTTCAGAAGGGGATAGTTCTAGGGGGAAGAAACATTTGGGTTCAGGAAAAAGAAATGCATGGGAGGGATTAGCCAGGGCTGATGCAGGAGCAAATCCAGTTGCTATGTAGATGGGTATTTTAGCTGTTTCTTGAATTGGGTTGGATTTGTAATGTTTAAAATATGTTGCGGAATAGAGTTTCTAGTTTTGGAAATATAGTGGGAATAGAGGATACCCCAGCCTTGTTGTTGCTTTTGGAGACTTGTAGGAGGGTTTTATGTGAAGATCAGATTTGTCGAGTGTTAGTATATGGTTGGAGTATTTGTTCTAAGGTTGGGGTTCTTTCTGGCTGGTATACTAAGTGGTGGGTGATGGTAAGTTGGGTGTAGGTTAGGTTTTGGGGAGGTTCTAAGCATTTTAATTGTTGTAGGGAGGAGCAGTGGTGGGACCTGTGTGGGGAGTTTGTGGAAAAGTTAGCTATTTTGTTGTAGCAGGATTCGAGTTTGGTAAGTTCAGTTTTGCTAAGGTTGGTGAGGATGGGGGAGGCGTATAGTAGAGTGGATAGGAGATGAGTTCTGGTTATGTCTAGTTTGGATTAGCTTGTAAGGAATGGCTTAATGTGGTAGAAAGAGCCTAGTATGATGTGGGTTTTTTTAATGGGTTGAGATATGTGAACATCAAATTTCAGTTTGTTATTGATTGTCACACCTAGTAGCTTGGTTTGGGAGGTGGCAGTTATGGTGGTGTTATTCGAGTAATGTATATGGAAAGAGGTTGGGGATATGGTTGATTTGGTGGGGAGAGAAAGCATCAGCTTGGTCTTGTCTGGTTCAGAATAAGGTTAGCTTTATTTAGCCAAGATTCTACTTTGGAGAAGGATTGTTGTGTGATGTCCTTTAGCTGTATAAGCGAAGATGCATTGTACACGAGGATAAGAGTTGTCTGCATATTGGATACCTGAGGTGACCAGGGTGGATTTGTATAGTTGGTTAGTGAATATGTGGAAGAGTAGGGGACTAGTATTGAACCTAGTGGGACATCTATGTTAACAGGGAGTAGAGATGATAGCTCTTGTTCTCACCTAACAGATTGTTGACATTTGGTTAGGTAGCTGTGGAACCATGCTAGGGTGGAATGGCTAAGGTTTAAGGTGGCTAGCTCTGACATTAGTTTCTGGTATGAAACTGTCAAAAGCTTTGGAGAGATCTAGAAAGATGGCAGAGACAAGTATGTTTTGGTTTCTGTGGTGATTTACAGTGTTTGTGAAACTGAGGATGGTTGTTGTGTTGCTATGGTGGGGGCAAAACCCATGTTGTGTGTGAGAGAGGAGGTTGTTGGATAGAAGGTGATTTAGGAGCTGAGTGTGGATGCATTTTTCAAGCATTTTGGAGAGAGGTGGATGGATGGTGATGGGTTGGTAGTTAGTGAGCTCTGCAGAGTTTCCACTTTTATGTAGGGGAGTGATATATGAGATGTTCCAGATTAGGGGGACATAGTTTTCAGTGACAGAGTGGTTGATGAGGATGGATATGGGGTATGCAATGGCTTCTGTGACAATTTTGAGGAATTCTGATGGCAGATTGTCAGTGGCTAGGCTGGTGGGTTTCAGTTTTTTAAGAAGATTTTTTTATGGTATGAGTTGGAATAAGTTTTAAGGAGAAGATGGATCTTGGGTGAGGTATTTGGTTCATATTTGATAAGAGAGTATACTGAGTCGATGAAGAAGGAAGTGAACTATGTTGCAATGCTCTTATCTGAGGGGGATGTGGTGGGTGTAGGGATGGTGGTTTTGCCAGGTTGAAGGAATTTATTTGTGGTGGACCAGAATTTTTTGGAGTTGTTTTGGTGCTGTTGTTGTGCAGGGATGTAGTTTCTTGGTCTATGTACTACTTTTCACAAATCTGTTGTATTACTGAACACAAATTTTTATTGGAAGCTTCTGACAGTTTTTTTTTGTAGAAATATTTTCCTTTCCTCTAATTTCTCTCTTAATCTTTTTGTATATCTTGTATCTGGAAATTCTGTGTGTTTTGCATAATAGTAATAATACACAATTTCTTTCTTATCCTAAATAGTCCACTTTATCGTCTTTATGGCTCTTCTTTGGCCTATCAGTTTTTGTGATTTTTGTGGACTGCTACTTGCTTCTACAACAGGGAGGCCATCCTCCCCCTGGGCCTGGCCTGGCCCCATTGTAGGAATGTTTCCATATTTTGAGGATTCTACAGTGTCATTTTTTTCCAGTCCTGGCACAATGTCTACCAAGATTGGTCACTTTTTTATCCTGGGTCTTGTGCACCCAGCTATCTTTTTTAATTTTAACCTACTTCTGTCCATGATATATTCTATATAAACACAGTCGATATATCAGTGTCAACTTGGTGAAATTTTGTAAAAAAACAGGGTCCACCTCAGAAAGTTACTCACCAAGACTTGAGGATGGATTCAATTTCAGCAGTACTACTCTCCTTTACTTGCTGACCTATCATGTCTCCATTCAAACCCCTTCACACCAATGAAGCTACCCAGCTTATACAATGAAACAAGTCTGAAAGTATATGTGAAAGTAGATAGTTGGCACTCACTAGCACGAAGCTTAGAAAGTGCATGAGCTAGATTCAGAAGGGTTATCAGAAGGTGTACATGAGGTGTACGCCTCCTGTCAGCCATTTCTGACTCAGAGACAGCCGTACTATGGCACTTTAATGTGAAAATGTGCAGCAACATAGTGGGTTGCCATGTTAAATGATAATGTGATGAGGCATTTATGCAGATGAGCAATTCAGAGAATCACTCTATTGCATAGAGTAGCATGGTTGCCTGCATACCTCTCAACTGTTCAGTTTCACAGAATGTCCAGATTTTTGCCTCATAACATTTGCAGTTTTCTGGAAAATGATCAAGGATTGACTTTACTAACTAATGACATACTTTTGACTTTCATACTTCATACCCTTTAGAAAATGTATGTTAACACAAAGCTATTATTCTATCAACTTTCTAAGTTTATAACAGCAATATTTAAAATCTGTCCCTGATGTTGAGCCTTTGTCCTACCACTGTTTTTGGCTTTTTACAGATTTCTTGGATTTAGAGGTTGAGCAGCATGGTTACCCATGTTAATGAATATGGCCAAAAGCTCCTGTTCTGTCATATAGTAGAGATAACTGCCAGGGAGTTTAGCAGACAGGTAGTGTTAGGATGTGTGTGTGTGTGTGTGTGTGTGTGTGTGTGTGTGTGTGTGTGTGTGTGTGTGTGTGTGTGTGTGTGTGTGTGTGTGTGTGTGTGTGTGTGTGTGTGTGTGTGTGTGTGTGTGTGTGTGTGTGTGCGTGCACACGCGTGTGTGTGTGTGTGTGTGTGTGTGTGTGTGTGTGTGTGTGTGTGTGTGTGTGTGTGTGTGTGTGTGTGTGTGTGTGTGTGTGTGTGTGTGTGTGTGTGTGTGTGTGTGTGTGTGTGTGTGTGTGTGTGTGTGCCTGGGAGGTCACAGTAAGGTTTAGATAGGAGGTGTGCATCTTATTCATGAATATGTGAATGCATACGTTCAAGGTTGCATCACTTCCAGACTCGCATAGACTAATAAGCAAATCCTGCAACATGGGTGGGTAGATACTAGACACCACAGATAACTCTTTATAGCTTACCTTAAATGCACTTAAGTATATAAGAAAAAGTTTTACAGCATGAAAGACATGTTTTTAAGAGAACTCTAGACACGACAGATAACTCTTTATATTGTGCATTAATGACAGGTAAAAAATAAAAAAATAAAATAAAAAGTTCTGTAGCAAGAGAGATGTGGGGTGGGGGAACACTAGACATCAGGTTTAACTCTTTATAGAAAGCTCTAAAGGCATTAATAGTTAATGGAGCAACATGTCTAACATTTCAGTTCTCTTTATAAATGCTAATAAGAATGAAACTTTTAAGTCTGGCAATACGGACTGACTATAAGGATCTGTAATTTATGAGTTCAGAGAAAAAATGTATGAAGAGATGTTAACTCAGAGAAAGTTAAGAGGGGTGTGTGCATGCATGTGTGTGCATGTGCATGTGTGCATGTGCGTGTAGGAGAGTACATGGGCGAGTACCTCTGTCAATGTGATGCATGGGTGGTCAATGTTTATTGTTGCAGGTGTTAATTAGTAGTAGGGGTGATTGACTGGTTCTGAGACATGAAAAATTAGTCAATAATGAAGTCTTTCCTCTTTGTGGCTAACATATATTCGAATCTCAAATTCCTGTATCATGTCATCATGTAGACAGCCCCTTTTTGCCACAGCTCTTACTGTCAGTGGTTGAGTTCTTTCTGAATGTTCTTAATTCTCTCAACTGCTAATCAATAAGCCATCTGTTTAACCTATTTCTCTTTTATCAAGAGATAATATAAATGCCAGACTCCTGTATTTCTTAAAACTTATACATCTAAAATTTGTTCATGGACTCAGACATGTCAACTAAAGTAGTCTTTATTCCTTTCAATATAAAGGTCTAAGATTTCAGAATACATTAAGAACCACTTTTTAAACTGCTTGGTCATTACTTCTGTAGCCACAGTATCTACTTAAACTATGTCTCCTACCCCTAAATGTATTAAATTCTCAGGGAAGGACATTAGATAACCCTTGTCACTATTATATATCATCTGTATGTCTGTCAGTGTGAATGATATTGTGGGAGAGCCATTGTCCTCCTAGATAATCCTGTTCTTGCTTCTATATAACCTGGCTCTGAGATTATGTTTACTGAAGCTTCAGTTTCTATCACCATCTTAATCACTTATTTTGTATCTTCATTGTGACTTCTGTTGTTTTTATTGTCTTTATTTAAGATGTGCACTCTTGCAACAACTTATCTCTCACTTTCTTAGCTTTCTGTTGTTAGTATTGCCATATGACATTTTCTTCACATTTGTCTTCTTAACTTCTCTCAGAAACCATGACAGCTTCAAATAAACAGAGTTCACTTTATTTAAAGATCAGCATCAACTCAATTTTCAGTTTTGAAAGCCAACAATGGCCCAGTGAAAATATTAGAAAATCATCTTTCTTGTGTGGAATGTAGACATGTAGACCTGCTTACAAGTCATTAGGTAGAAGCTTTGTAATTCAACTGAAGTATAATTCATACAGTTATTAACTGTTACTTCCTGATTCTAAGTTTGGCCAATGGTAGTATCTCTCTCTTTCTTTCTTCCTTTCTGCCTATCTGTCTCTCTTTCTTTCTCTCATTTCTGCTTGCAACTAGTCAGGAACATTCAACATTTCCTCTATAGGGTAAAGAACTTCCTCTATAGGGTAAGCAACTTCCTAAAACATGTAATGACAAAAGGGTGCTTGTCCACTTGAACTCTATCTAGGAATATAATAATCATGAGTTAAGGCTGCTAAAGATCTTTCTACTGATATTTTAAGTAGTTAAAATAAAGAACCACCAAATCTTCATGGGTAAGTGTCAGAGTACAAGGCACCTGAGGCAGTATTTTATAATACTGTGCTTGTCCCATACACAAATAGCAGGAGAGATCCGTGTTTGCTTTTTAACATTTGTTTACCAGGAAAATCCAGCTGGGCCAAAAGAACCCATTTTTACCGATGGCTCATGGAAAAAAGTTCCAAATATTTAAAAAATCAGCACAGTTAAAACTCAATAGTAACAAATAAATGCCTGGTATAATGCATGTACTTTCAGTTAAGCCAATGATATTAATATATACAGGGTGGAGTGCTAGTACAATGCAACTGAAAACTGAAAACAATGCAAGACTATAAGGAATGCAGAAATATAATTTTAACACCTACAAGAATTTAATCTGGAGGTGTTCGTAAAGATATTAAATGCAGAAAAGTGAAAGAAAATACGATTAAGATTTAGTTAAAAATTCATCTAGAGTTTGTATGGAGGCATCAGGTTTATGTTAGACCTAAACAGCAGAATTATGGAATTCCGCTTTTTAGCTACAGTGTAGATTTTTGGGGTTTGTAGATGAAGATGAGCATACCTCTTAGCCTCTTAGTGCAAGAAATCTAAACAAAGCCAAAAATAACTGGTGGTGCAAAGGATCAAAATCAGGAACAAATTTTAAACATTGCTCTTATAAACTTAGAAAGTTGATAGAATAACAGGTTTTGTGTCATTGTCTGAATGAGGTGAAGTCTGAAACTCAAATGTTTGCCATTAGTTAGTGACTTCAGTCCTTAATAATTTGCTAGAAACCACAAATTTTATGAGGAACAAACCAAAATATGATAAAAAAATCTGGAAGTTCTGCAAAAGTATGGGTAATTGAAAAGTATGACTATGAGTTGCCATCTGAGAGGAGGTGTCTGTTAGGGTGGCAGTTAAGGAGAATACTGAGCTAATCGAAGGAAGGACACTGAGGAAACTCGGAGCTATAATATATTAAGTATCCTGTTTTCTGTTTATTTTGTTATTTCTTTGTTATTTATAACACTTTGTGTACTGTGTACACAGTACACAGTACACTTTGTGTACTGTGTATTTTTCTAGCTAGTTTCACTGTGTGTGAGGTATTAACTGTAAATTGTCCACTTTTATTAAGCATCTGTTGGGTTGTTTGTTTCTGATAACTTGTTGCAGTTAAACTCTTTTTTCTAGAGGCTCCTTTAGCTGTTTAAAACTTTCATTTAAAGGCTCACTGCTGCATTTCAGCTGTGAGAAACATTTCTGCAGTTTGTTCTAAGTAGTGGGGATATTTGTAGCATTTCCATATTCAGGCTTGTATTTGGGCCTAGTGTTTGTGGAGGCTGTGTGTCTGAGCACATATTCATATCTAAAATTTGTTCATGGACTCAGACATGTCAACTAAAGTAGTCTTTATTCCTTTCAATATAAAGGTCTAATATTTCAGAATACATTAAGATCAATATAAAGGTCTAAGATTTCAGAATACATTAAGAACCACTTTTTAAACTGCTTGGTCATTACTTCTGTAGCCACAGTATCTACTTAAACTATGTCTCCTGCCCCTAAATGTATTAAATTCTCAGGGAAGGACATTAGATAACCCTTGTCACTATTATATATCATCTGTATGTCTGTCAGTGTGAATGATATTTTGGGAGAGCCATTGTCCTCCTAGATAATCCTGTTCTTGCTTCTATATAACCTGGCTCTGAGATTATGTTTACTGAAGCTTCAGTTTCTATCACCATCTTAATCACTTATTTTGTATCTTCATTGTGACTTCTGTTGTTTTTATTGTCTTTATTTAAGATGTGCACTCTTGCAACAACTTATCTCTCACTTTCTTAGCTTTCTGTTGTTAGTATTGCCATATGACATTTTCTTCACATTTGTCTTCTTAACTTCTCTCAGAAACCATGACAGCTTCAAATAAACAGAGTTCACTTTATTTAAAGATCAGCATCAACTCAATTTTCAGTTTTGAAAGCCAACAATGGCCCAGTGAAAATATTAGAAAATCATCTTTCTTGTGTGGAATGTAGACATGTAGACCTGCTTACAAGTCATTAGGTAGAAGCTTTGTAATTCAACTGAAGTATAATTCATACAGTTATTAACTGTTACTTCCTGATTCTAAGTTTGGCCAATGGTAGTATCTCTCTCTTTCTTTCTTCCTTTCTGCCTATCTGTCTCTCTCTCTTTCTCTCAATTCTGCTTGCAACCAGTCAGGAACATTCAACATTTCCTCTATAGGGTAAATAACTTCCTCTATAGGGTAAGCAACTTCCTAAAACATGTAATGACAAAAGGGTGCTTGTCCACTTGAACTCTATCTAGGAATATAATAATCATGAGTTAAGGCTGCTAAAGATCTTTCTACTGATATTTTAAGTAGTTAAAATAAAATACCACCAAATCTTCATGGGTAAGTGTCAGAGTACGAGGCACCTGAGGCAGTATTTTATAATACTGTGCTTGTCCCATACACAAATAGCAGGAGAGATCCGTGTTTGCTTTTTAACATTTGTTTACCAGGAAAATCCAGCTGGGCCAAAAGAACCCATTTTTACCCATGACTCATGGAAAAAAGTTCCAAATATATAAAAAAATCAGCACAGTTAAAACTCAATAGTAACAAATAAATGCCTGGTATAATGCATGTAGTTTCAGTTAAGCCAATGATATTAATATATACAGGGTGGAGTGCTAGTACAATGCAACTGAAAACTGAAAACAATGCAAGACTATAAGGCATGCAGAAATATAATTTTAACACCTACAAGAATTTAATCTGGAGGTGTTTGTAAAGATATTAAATGCAGAAAAGTGAAAGAAAATACTATTAAGATTTAGTTAAAAATTCGTCTAGAGTTTGTATGGAGGCATCAGGTTTATGTTAGACCTAAACAGCAGAATTATGGAATTCCGCTTTTTAGCTACAGTGTAGATTTTTGGGGTTTGTAGATGAAGATGAGCATACCTCTCAGCCTCTTAGTGCAAGAAATCTAAACAAAGCCAAAAATAACTGGTGGTGCAAAGGATCAAAACCAGGAACAAATTTTAAACATTGCTCTTATAAACTTAGAAAGTTGATAGAATAACAGGTTTTGTGTCATTGTCTGAATGAGGTGAAGTCTGAAACTCAAATGTCTGCCATTAGTTAATGACTTCAGTCCTTAATAATTTGCTAGAAACCACAAATCTTATGAGGAACAAACCAAAATATGATAAAAAAATCTGGAAGTTCTGCAAAAATATGGGTAATTGAAAAGTATGACTATGAGTTGCCATCTGAGAGGAGGTGTCTGTTAGGGTGGCAGTTAAGGAGAATACTGAGCTAATCAAAGGAAGGACACTGAGGAAACTTGGAGCTATAATATATTAAGTATCCTGTTTTCTGTTTATTTTGTTATTTCTTTGTTATTTATAACACTTTGTGTACTGTGTACTGTGTACACAGTACACAGTACACTTTGTGTACTGTGTATTTTTCTAGCTAGTTTCACTGTGTGTGAGGTATTAACTGGAAATTGTCCACTTTTATTAAGCATCTGTTGGGTTGTTTGTTTCTGATAACTTGTTGCAGTTAAACTCTTTTTTCTAGAGGCTCCTTTAGTTGTTTAAAACTTTAATTTAAAGGCTCACTGCTGCATTTCAGCTGTGAGAAACATTTCTGCAGTTTGTTCTAAGTAGTGGGGATATTTGTAGCATTTCCATATCCAGGCTTGTATTTGGGCCTAGTGTTTGTGGAGGCTGTGTGTCTGAGCACATATTCAGGGACATCTTGGTTTAGCCAAAGCCATCAGGCATTTCAGTGAGAGAGAATTGTTTGAGGTCATTGGCTGACTGAGGTCACCTGACTACAGCTTAGACTAAGCACCTCATTGGTTCTTTTGAGATTTTTTTCTTAAAAGCTGTCACAGGTTTCAACCTTCTGTTACCTAAGAAGTTCAGTTTTGAAAAAAAAAAATTTTTATCTGCTTTTACTGTATTTGTGTTTCTTCCTACCTTATTTTGCTTTTGCATCATCTTAAAAGTACTCAATTGTATTTATTACTGCTTGGTGTAACTCATTCTAAGCCTTTTAGTTTAAGCACTTGGGCTTCAGACCAGTTGTTTTACATTAAGAAGGTTTGTGGTCTGCACTGTAGTGGCAGAACAGGTAGCTTACATCCTTCTAAGTTGGGAACTGCTGATTGAGAGCTCAGTGTCTGTTATACTAAAAGTGTATTAATTCTGGTTTAAGCACTTCAGCTTCAGGCCAGTTATTTTACATTAAGAGGGTTCGTGGTCTGCACTCTTGTGGGAGGAGAGGCTGGACTCTGCCCTTCTGAGCTGGGAATTTCTGGTTAAAGACTTATAGTGCCTGCATATTTGAACTGCTTCTTACTGAAATTGGTACACCTTGTTTGCTGTAGCATAGACTAGATCCAGGACTGCTGAATCTAGCTTTGTTTGTATAACTTGAGCACTAATCCAGGCATTCTTTAAAGTATTCAATTGTATTTATTACTGCTTGGTAGTAACTTGATTAAAGTGTAGCTATCATTCTAAGTCTTTTGGATTAAGCACTTGGGCTTCAGACCAGTTGTTTTACATTAGGAAGGTTTGTGGCCTGCACTGTGGTGGCAGGACAGGTAGCTTACATCCTTCTAAGTTGGGAACTGCTGATTGAGGGCTCAATGTCTGTTATTCAAAAAGTGTATTAGTTCTGGTTTAAGCACTTGGGCTTCAGGTCAGTTATTTTACATTAAGTAAGGTTCGTGGTCTGCACTCTTGTGGGAGGAGAGGCTGGACTCTGTCCTTCTGAGCTGAGAATTTCTGGTTAAAGGCTTATAGTGCCTGTATATTTGAACTGTTTCTTACTGAAATTGGTACACCTTGTTTGCTGTAGCATAGACTAGATCCAGGCCTGCTGAATCTAGCTTTGTTTGTATGCTTGTTGTTTGTTTGCTTGTTATTTCCCTGAAATGTAATTCCACCTAAAACGCGGCTTTTCAGCTTCTGTGGATCCCTAGTGATATCTGTATTGCTTACTGTACTTATTTTCTTGTTTCACTTGAAAGAAAGTTACTGTTTGTCATTTTTGCATTTAAGTTACCTGTAACACATTGCATTTAAGTTACCTGGCACTTGCTCACTAAAGCAATTATATAAGTCAGCACTAAAAAATTAAAAGCACTACAAACTCCCCTTGAGTACCTTGTTCCCCATTGGCCCTTTTTTTCAATTTTTTGGAAATCCCAATACTATTCTAGCATGTCCAAAGGTCAGTTGTCAATCTCCTCTCCGGTCCATCTGGTGAAACTGGGAATCTTGAGGCAATGTTACAACTGCCTCATATACACAGACAACCCTCTCCTCCTCCCAACAAATTCCAACACATGTGGGAGATGCAACTATATAGCCAAACTGGAGGCTAAGCTCTCTCAACTCAGTACTGGCGTAACCAGTCAGGAGGAGAAGGAAACCACATTCACTACAATTCCAGTCTCACATAGACCTACCACGGCAGCAAACCAAACACATAAACACACAAAAGCATACTCGGAGGCTCTAAATAAAAATCTGCCTAAGCAGCAGAGACCTCCAAAGCAGACACCCAAGCAACCGCTACCCCAAAACAAAACACATGCAACACATAGCTCACAAAGCCAGTGTGCCAAACAGTCACAGCCCTTAAGGCTAAACAACACACCTGATACACTTGTAATAGGTGACTCTATCATCAGGCACACTGACGTCCCGCTCACCAGGCTGAACAAGGAGAAGGTCACGGTGAGCTACCTGTCAGGTGCTAGGATCTGCCACATAACACAAGCATTCAGGTCATTCCAAGGCAAGTACAAATATGACTCAGTCATTGTCCATGCTGGTGTGAATGACCTGAGACATACCTCACTGGAATACATGAAAAGAGACATATAGGAGCTCTCTGAGCATGTAGCCCAGGCCGGTATGACCCTGACCATGAGTAGCATCTTACTCTCACCAAGAATGATGCCACAATATGAAGACAAGATGATGATCAATTTCAACAATTGGCTTAAGCCTGGGATGACATGCTCGACAAGCCACGATGCTTCGCTAGGGATGGCTTGCACCTGTCACCCCTGGGCTTTTAGATATTGGCAAAGGCTCTTGCTACCCCCATAGTGCCTTTTTTAGGCAAGGCTCAAAAGACAAACCCACCTCCATAGGTATCACAAGGGATAAGAAACTAAGAGTAATGCTACTCAACGCCAGAAGTCTAAACCTCAAGATGCACGCACTCGAAACTCTCCTGAGCATGGAGAACATCAATATCTGTGCAGTAACAGAAACCTGGTTCAAGGCTCCCAAGAGCACCCCAGCACTACCAGGTTATACCTCATACCATGCTTTTTGGCCCCAAAACTTAGACCAAACCACAAAAGGAGGGGGAGTATCAATATTCGTCAAAGATACCCACACCTCCAGGTTGGTGGCACAGCATGAAGCATCAGAGACTATCCATGTGCAACTAACAGTGGGTAAAACTGCCTTCCAGTTTATAGCCTGCTACAGACCATCCTCCCAAACCCAGGAACCCCACTCGGCTTTCCTGAGAACACTGGAAAATATGAAGGTCTCTCCAAACACCATTATGTTGGGCGACTTCAACTACCCAAACATAGACTGGGAGCATTACTCTGGCTCCAACACCCTAGCCCAAAGGTTCCTAGAATTTATAAACTCAAATGTTATGGAACAACTTGTTACCACTCCCATAAGAGGGGAAAACATACTGGACCTGATCATCACCAGCATGGGGTCTCTATGCTCCAGACTGGAAGTGTATCCCTCACTGGTAAGATCAGACCATAAACTAATCTGACTGGATATTCACATCCCAACCCCACCCCCTGCCCAGAAAACCACAGTGAAAAACTTCTCTAAAGCAAATTTCGCACTCCTCAAAACCGAGGTGGAATCTTTCAAAGCCCCTGGGCCTGTGGAAAATACGGCCCAGACCGCAGAATCCTTTATAAATGCATTCTATGAACATCTTCAGGAATGCATGGATCATGCAATCCCAAATAAAACCAAGACCCAATCCTCCAAAGGCAGACATCCTGTCTGGTGGACCCCAGCCATAAACAAACTATACAATAGAAGGAGGAAGCTACTACATGATAGAGCAAAATCCCAAAAAGGGAAGGCATCTCTGATCAGTATTAGCAAAAAACTATGGGCACTCATAAAATCGTCTAAGGCCAGCTTCAAGAGAAAAATTGCACAGGACACTAAGGATAATCACAAGGCTTTCTTTAGTTATGTTAGGAACCTGGGTGGGAATTCCCAGATATGCTCAGAATTAGTCCAAAATGACAAAAAATACACCGAACCCACAGACATTGTCAACATCCTAGCTGACAGGTTCAGCGCAAACTTCTCCTCCCTCCCACCAAAGGGCAAATATCTATCCCAGCAGAGTGCTGCCCCTGACATCTCAGATGCTCAGGTAAGAGCCGCCCTCTCCAAAGCAAAAAACACAGCATCAATGGGACCAGACGGTGTCCCGGGCTGCGTTCTACATGAACTCCAAGAACAGTTAAGCCCAAACATAAAACCACTGTTCAATCTCAGCCTTACTACAGGATATGTACCGAAAGAGTGGCGTACAGCAACAGTGGTCCCTCTCCACAAAGGTGGTGCCTCAACGGATCCTGGAAACTATCGCCCCATAAGCTTGACTAGCTTGGTCTGCAAAGCTATGGAAAGGATCATCATGGACCTCATAAATAAAGATATTGGGGACCTACAGACACTGGATCCTACCCAGTTCGGCTTTGTTAAGGGCAGATCCTGCCTCTTAAACCTGGTCAATTTCTTTGAAACAGTCACCAAGGCCATTGACGAGGGGAAGGTGGTCCGCACAGCCTACCTGGACCTCGCAAAAGCCTTCGATACAATACCCCACTCGGGCATTATAGATAAGCTCACCAGCTTAAATATAAACCCCTATGACACTAGATGGGTTGCAAACTGGCTCAAGGACAGAACCCACATGTTAATTGCTGGAGCCATGTCAGACTCCAAACCAGTTACAAGTGGCGTCCCACAAGGCTCAGTCCTGGGACCTCACTTGTCCGGTATATATTTCTCGGAGGTACAGGCCAACACGGAAGGACTGTGGCTGACCAAGTTCGCAGGTGACTGCAAACTGGGTGCCATAATCAACTCTCCAGCCGACACAAGCATCCTCCAAAAGGGCCTCATAGAAACAGACAACTGGTGCCAGAGCCATGGCCTCAAGCTAAACGCCAAAAAGTGTATAGTCATCCCCTTTGGCAAAAACAAAGTGCCCACAAATTACCACGTAGGTGGTAATTCATTAAGTACAGAAGAAGTAATTAGGGACCTGGGGACCCAAGTTGATAGCAATCTCTCATTTGACAACCACATGGCCAAAGTGGTTAGAAAAACATTTTATATAGCCCACCTAATCATGAAAGGATTCACATCTAGATCAGGGGAGGTCATCATGCCTCTTTACTCATCCCTCATCAGGCCCATAATTGAGTACAATGCCCCTTTTGGGATGTACCTTACCAGACACCTGCAGCAACTGGAAAGACCCCAAAAGTACCTCACCAAGAGGATCAAAGGGCTCAAACAGATGCCATATGCTGCCCGGTTAAAGAAACTCCAGCTCTACTCAGTGGCATACCGCCTGTTCAGAGGCGATCTGTGCCTGACGTATAAAGCCATGTCCAACCCAGAATTAATGGACATGCTGCACCTCAGAAAATCCAAATCCCATCGAGCTACATGCTCAAGAGACTTGAACCTCAGCACTGAAATAAATAGGACATGCTGGAAGGACAGATTCATAACCCAGAGGCTCCCTTCACTCTGGAATAAAATCCCAGTCCAGGTTAGGCAGAGTCCCTCATTGACTCTCTTCAAGAAGAATCTTGATGAGTTGATGGGAGATCATAGGTTTACCCCGGGTATCACTTCTGTGTCACTGTTAAACAGAGGCACAGTATACTAACCTCAAAAAAGGGCATAGCAAAATTAATTTAAAATGGGTGGCGAAAGCCAAACACACTCTGGCTAGGCTTATAAGGGCAGATAGCATAGTATGAACCTATGAACCTAAGTAGAGGACAACCAGAAGGTTTATATATTATGTTATGTATAGTAATTAACTATAAGTAGGTGAGGTGATGGGGAAGTTCAAGCCACTTTAATGCTTTGAATGCTGTGTAGTAGTGGGTATAGTACACTGAACTAGCTGCAAATGTTGCTACATTATTATAGCATATTTCCAGTTTGGATTTTAGCAAGGTCTATCATTTGGTAAAGATTGGAGATCCATATAGGACTGAGGGTAGGAAGCATCTAGTAGTGAGGGCTGTTTTAGTGGATGTATTTAGGAACTGTGTGAATATAAACTATTTTAATTTTTTGATGAGTTTTTTATATTGTTTTGTGTGTGAAGATTGAAATCAAGATTGTCATATAGCATAATTTCTAGCAGTTTTGCGTGGGAGACTATTTTGATTTCTGAGTTGTTTAAAGGTAAGATTTTAATGTTAGTTTTGTCTTGACTGTGTGTTTACTTGAAGAATAGGCAAAGCTTAGTTTTCTTTGGGCTGAGAAGAAGTTGGCATTAGTTAGCCAGGTCTATAGATGTGAAGAATTCGTGCATGATTTCAGGAAGATTATTAGAAGAACATAAAGTGTGGAGTCATCCACATATTGGATAAGATAAGCTTGACAGGCGGAAGTGTGGAGATTATTGATGAAGATAAATAAAAATCCTCTTAAAGCCCTATCTCTATACTTTGATCTCATACAAGTTACTGAGACGCGATCTATGCCTGGCATACAAGGCATCCTCATTTTCAGCTCTGATGGACATTTTACACATTCACAAAATGAACATCATCAGAATCAATACATCCAAGGATTTAAATTTTGCTTGCAATATAAATAAGACATGTTAGTGAGACAGATATGTGTCCCAGAGGATCCCCATGCTCTAGAACAGGCTTCCCATCCATATGAAGCAGAGTCCATCCCTAACCCTATTTAAGCGTAACCTTAAACAATGGATGGAAAATTGGAAATTCACTGCAGGTCTGGCCCCCCCACTTTCTGACAGAGGCAGATAGTAATGCCCAGACAAACATAACCTCTAGAAACTTCCTAAATGATATAACCCCTCCCAATAAAGACCCATGATACATGGGGAGACAATTGGGTTGGTTTGCACAGGTACGCTGATCATAGCCCTGGTGGTCATTAGCCTAGTATATACCTATATTAAAAAGGAGATTGGAACCTTGTGGCACTCCAGTGTTGTTGAGCAGGAATGAGGAGAGAGAGCCTTGTTATTTTACTGACTGTTTTTTATCAGATTAGTAGCTGTGGAACAAGCTGGGTGCAGGAGGGGATATTCCAATGATTGACAGTTATTGCAAGAATTTAAGGTGAAAGATTGTATCACAAACCTTAGACAGGTCAAGGAATAATGAGTAGACAAATTTTACCTGAATCCCTTGCTCTATTTACAGTGTCCAGGAAGGTCTGTAAAGTGGAGGTTGTATTCATGAGAGGAGTGTGTTATTATAAATACACTTACTCTCAATTTCCTCAAAAAGGGGATTGCCTTTTTTAGAACAATAAAAACTGTAGCAGAATATGAAGATTGTTAACCATGTCTCATTCATCACTCATTATCCCATAAAAATCTCTAGGATGCTGTGTGATGGTATTCTTAGCCTGTTTATGTAAGCTATAGAATACTTCATGCACCATGGCCAGAACTCATTTAGCCTTGAAAAATGTATTTCTCTTTATTGTTAGTCACTATTTAGTTACATGGATCTTTTGATCCCTTTATGCATAGTGGCATTAGTAATATAAATAAACAGGATGCCCCAATTTTGAATGTACCTTAAAATGGCCAGAATAACTGCCTGGGATTCATGAATATGTCTCTTTATCATGTTGTCAACTCAGTGGAGTGTGGTGAAGTGATGCTATGGGATACAGAAAACAGGTGTCAGGAGAGGTGTAATAAAGTACATAGAGTACAGCATGTTATGTCTGGCTGGGCATCCTAAGTTCATCAGTGAAATGCAGTTATTAAACAGAATCTTACTGGCTGCATGGTTCCAGTTATGGTGCAAATGACCAAAGTTCTACAAGTGGCCTGAGCACGAGATGACAGACAGGAAGGGCTTTAAGTTAGTTTCTGATGTCTGCTTGCCCATCTATGTGTGAAGGATTTGGTCAGTACTGCTGCAGAAATTTCATCTGAGAAAAGGCAGACAAGTGCAGTTCCTGTAATACAAAACTAACCCAGCAAGCAGAGTATAGTGCATTAATTAAGTATTGCAGATGGTTGAAAGCATTCACTTGTACTGGCCTGTCATAGTGGGCATTTTATAGCACTTTCCAAACTGTGAGGAAAGGAGTGGAAACCTTCAAAGAATCTCATAACACACAATACTTGTGTCTCACTCTTTCTGAGTATATTAGGTTTTTACAGGTTGGTGAAATGAATGAGCCAATAGAGAAGAGTCTTGATGGTCATAGTAGGGGGATGAACCAAAAAAAATCATATTTAAAAACTCTTAAATTGATGCAGTATGTACTTCATTAACTACCAATCATCATAGATGAGAATCCTTTCAGACGAAGTTAGAATAGCATGTGAGCCAGGGCCGAGTGTAGGGTCCATGGCCTATGTGAAAAATCAATATATGATCAGCTGAAAAATTGCCTGACTGCTGCTGATCAAGAACAAAAAGCACCTACAATTTACTCACACACACCAGACCACACTAAGCATTTTTGAAAGCAAGTAAGCCCCTCCTGCACCCCCCCCCATTTGGGCAGCAAGCCCTCCACATTCACATAGAGCAGAGGAAAAAGAAACTCTGCAAAGCAGTGCACAATGTTCTCACATAAACAGTGATCCTACAGTAACTGCATGTCAAGAATATGACCTACAATCAAATGATAATTTAACCACTTGTGTTTAAGCAGTGAAAACCGAAACAACTGATTATCAATTACATGCAGAGAAGCTATAGGTTTCAGACGAGACAGCTGCATGCAGAGATAGGAAGCCACATAGTGGCCAGATAACTGAAACCACTGTCATGAGGTGGTATACAGTAGATAGTTTGTTGATCACTGACAGTGTATTTGAGTGAGGTGCCTGGAATTCTGACTACAGACTACCTGTGTACAGATATGGGCGATGCTCTGAATACTGATCATAGACAGAATACAAGGAAGGGAATGCTGGCACAGAATACTGGTTGCTGACTTGTCAAATGAGAAGGGTGGCGGGCACAAAATGATTGGAGCCACAGCAGTCCACTCACTGACAGTTGGGGATGGGCAGAGAAAGGATTCTGGCAGATGGGGGGAACTAACATGTTTATAGGTTCATAGGTTCATAGGTTGGTACTAGGCTATCAGCTCTAAGGCCTATGCAAGCCTAGCCATAACAATTCCCTGGATATTTCTTCCCACAATATTTACTTCTCTGGGCCCCTGTCTAGCAGGGCGACTGACATAATCCCTGGGGTGAATTTCCTATCTCCCATCCAATCATCAAGGTTCCTTTTGAAGAGGGCCAATGAGGCGCTCTGCTTGACATGTATTTGCAGTCTATTCCTGAGTATGGGGAGTCTCTGGATCAGGAACCTATCCCTCCAGCACGTTTTGTTCATTGTGATGATAAGGTTTAGATCCCTGGAACGTGTGGCTCTGAGGGATTGGGATTTCTTTAAGTGGAGCATGTCCAGCAGCTCAGGGTTTGACATAGCCTTGTATGTTAAGCAGAGATCGCCTCTGAGTAGATGATATGCCACAGGGTATAGCTGGAGTTTTTTTAGACGGTCAGCATATGCAATCTGCTTTAGGCCTGTGATTCTTTTAGTGAGGTATTTCTGTGGCCTTTCCAGCTGTTGCAGATGTCTTGTGAGGTACATACCAAATGGGGCATTATACTCTATAATGGGTCTAATGAGGGATGAGTATAGTGGGACAATGACCTCCTTTTTTCTGGATGAAAAGCCCTTGGTGATGAGGTGTGCCACATAGAAGGATTTCCTGACTGTTGTGGTGATGTGGTTATCGAAAGTGAGACCACTGTCCACCTGTGTCCCTAAGTCTCTCATCACACTTTCGATGTTTAGTGTCCTGCCACCTATGTGGTAATTCATGGGTACATGTTTTTTTTCCAAAGGGGATAACTATACATTTCTTGGCATTAAGCTTAAGCCCATGGCTCTGGCACAAGGCATCTGTTTTTTGTAAGGCCCTTTTGTAGAATATCCACATCATTTGGGGATTCAATAATGGCTCCCAGTTTGCAGTTATCTGAAAACTTTGTTAGCCAGAGTCCCTTAGTGTTGGCCTGTACTTCAGAGAAGTAGATGCCAAACAAGAGTGGTCCCAGGACTGAACCCTGAGGTACTCCACTTGTCTGGAGCTGGAATTGGAGTCGGCTACTTTTACAGTCTGGGTTCTGTCAGTAAGCCAGTTGGC
Source organism: Protopterus annectens (assembly GCF_019279795.1). Classification (NCBI taxonomy): domain Eukaryota; kingdom Metazoa; phylum Chordata; order Ceratodontiformes; family Protopteridae; genus Protopterus; species Protopterus annectens. The sequence continues at coordinate 227,714,315 of NC_056737.1, forward strand.
AACCCATTGAGTGACGTAGGGATTTATGCCCAGCTTAGTAAGTTTATCTATGATTCCAGAGTGGGGGGTGGTGTCGAAGGCCTTGGCTAAGTCCAGATAGGCTGTGTGGACCGCCTTACCCTCATCCACAGCTCTGGAGACTGATTCAAAGAAGTCAGTCAGATTCAGGAGACAAGATTGGCCCTTCACAAACCCAAACTGGGTGGGGTCTAGTGTTTGAAGGTTGCCAATGTCTTTGTTTATAAGTTCCATGATAATGCGTTCCATGCCCTTGCAGAAAAGGCTTGTCAGACTGATGGGATGGTAGTTCCCTGGATCCAAGGCAGATCCTCCCTTGTGGAGCAGGATAACTGTAGCTGTGAACCACTCAGTGGCTTGAGATGAGGCTATGATTAAACATGACACTTAGGTGAGGTGCCAGTTCATTTTGTAGTTCATGTAGTACACAGCCTAGGATGTCATCTGGTCCCATGGATGCTGTATTCTTGGCTTTGGACAGTGCGGTTTCTACCTGTGTAGCAGTGATTATCGGAATTTGGCAATCTTTTGGTATTGAGATGGGCCCTTTAGGGGGTGAGAGGGGGGTGAAGTTGGCAGTAAATCGATCTGCCAGGATATTGGCAATATCCTTGGGATCAGTATATTTAATGCCATTCTGTTGTAGCTCAGAGCAGATCTGAGCATTGCCATTTAGATTCTTGACATAACTATAGAATGCCTTATGGTTGTCTTTGGAATCTTTGGCAATTTTCTTTTCGTAACTAGCTTTTGACTATTTTATGAGGGATCTCAGCTTCTTACTGAGGCTGGTGAGGGAATTTTTTGCATCCTGGGATTTTCCTCTTTTCTGCAATAGTTTCTTCCTTCTGTTGTATAGTTTGTTTATAGCAGGAGACCACCAGATTGGCTTCCTTTTTTTTGGAGAAGAACATCTTGGTTCTATTTGGGATGGCACGATTCATGCACGAGTGGATGTGCTCGTACAGTGCCTTAGTGTAGGATTCTGCAGTCAAACTTCCAGATCCCGTCTGTGTGGGTGTTGTGAAGTTTGTCACTTCTGACTTCAGTAGCATGAAGTTGGCTTTGGAGAAGTTTTTTAAGGAGGTTTCTTTACTGGGGGGTGGGGGTGGGATGTGTATGTCAAGGGTGATTTGCTTATGGTCAGACCTGACCAATGAGGGGGTGACCACTGGTGTGGAGCATCTATCTCCCATGTTGGTAATGACCAAGTCTAGGATATTAGAGCCCCTGGTGGGACAATGGATTAGTTGATCCAGGACGTTGGAATTTATGAATTCCAAGAACCATTGGGAAAAGTAGTTGGTACCCAAGTAGTTTTCCCAATTAATGGCAGGGTAGTTGAAATCACCCAGTATTAGGGTGTTTGGTTGTATCTTAATATTTTCCAGTATGTTTAGAAAGGTGTAGTGAGAATCTTGGGGCATGGTGGGGGATCTGTAGCAAGTTACAATTTGGATTGCAGTCTTACGTAGTGTTAGTTGCACCTGGAGAATTTCAGATGCATTGTATTGGGCAACTAGCCTGGAGGTGTGAATATCCTTGGTGAATATGGACACTCCTCCACCTTTGGTGTTTCGGTCTTGGTTTTGTGGCCGAAAAGTGTGGTAAGAATAGTAGCCTGGTATTGCAGGGGTGCTCTCTGGAGCCTTGAACCAGGTCTCAGTTACTGCACAGATATCGATGTTCTCCATTTTTAGGAGTGCCTTGAGAGAGTGCATTTTGAGGTTTAGACTTCTAGCATTGAGTAGCATTACCTTCAGATTTTGCATGCTTGTATCTGTTTCGGTGGTGGTTTTATCCTTTGAACCTTGCCTAAAAAAGGCACTATAGGGGTGGCAAGAGCTTTAGCCAGTAACCTGAATCCCAGGGGTGACAGGTGCAGACAATCTCTGGCAAAGCATCATGGTTTGTCGATCATGTCTTCCCAGACAGACAAATACTGGATCCCCTTTGAATGACACCAGAAGCTTAGCCAATTGTTGAAGTCAATCATTTTGTCCTTATACTGTGGTATCATTCTGGGTGAAGGCAGGATGTTACTCAGGGCTAGGGTCATACCTGCCTGGGTCACATGATCCAAGTGCTCTTCCATGTCTCTTTCCGTGTAGTCCAGGGAGGTACGTCTCAAGTCATTCACTCCAGCATGGACAATGACAGAGTCGTATTTGCACTTTTTATGGAGTGACTTTAGTGCATGTGTTATGTGGTGGGTCCTGGCACCCGACAGGCAGCTGACTGTAATTTTCTCCTTGTTCAGCCTGGTGAGTGGGACATCAGTGTACCTGACTATAGAGTCACCTATGACTAAAGTGTTGGGTACATTGTCTTGCCTTAGGGGCTGTTGTTGGGTGGCACACTGGTGTTGTGAGCTATGTGTCACTTTGGTTGTGACTGGTGTTTGTTTGCGTTTCAGCTTTGGAGGTACTTGTTGCTTGGGCAGGTTAATGTTAAGGGCCTCCGCATATGTGGGTTTAGTGTTGCTATGTGTGGGTGTTGATGGTGTGGGTTTTGAAGGGCTATGAGTTGCTTGAGGTGTAATGCAGGTGTTAATCTTCTCCTCTTGACTGTCTAGCACAATCTTGGCCAGAGAGAGCTTTGCTTCCAGTTTGGCTATGTAAGTGCATCTCTCTCAGGTTGTAGTGTTGGGTGGTAAGAGGAGAGGATTGTCTGTGTACATGAGGCAGTTGCTGCATTGCCCCAGTATGCTCAGATTCACCAGGTGGACAGGAGAAATCACTGGAAGCTGACCCTTGGACATGCTTGTTTAGGTGCTTTTTTGTAAAGTTTAAGAGCTGTTTTCCCTTACTTTTGCAAGGTACTTTGCAATTATAGGCTGCTTAGTGCCTATGATTAATTTCTCCTTATTGACAAGAAGAGCTGAGTGCTTGTATCAGTTTCAGGCTTTCTAGTGCTTTCCAGCAGCCAGCAGATTCTAGAGCAAGTGCTAGTCACAGGGGTTCAGATTTTAGTGCTACTACCGAGAAACCAGCTAGTTTTAAGGGAAAATTTGAAGAGCAGACTTTCTGGCACCTGGAATAGTTTAACTGTAGCCTTGCACTGCTGCACGATGTGAAAAATGTGCAAACACACACGATTTTAAGCCAGAAAGTTGAAAGGGATAGAAATCAGCCCAAAAAGGCTAATAAAATTACAATTTCAGAGCTGGAAACCACTCCGCTAGCATTAGATAGGCAGTACAATGTTCACCAGTCCCACTGGTAGGCAGTAGGACTTCCCTCTACCACAGCAAGGTCTGGATAGCTCTGAGCACAGAAAATAAAGTCCTGAGACAAGCAAAGCTGAGTGTGTAGTCCTAAACAGTAAATGCAATTAAAACTCTACAAAATTAGCAATTTAAAACTTTTTAAATGAAGCAAGGCAAGTGCACAACTGAAAAACGATTTAAGAGGCAGTAACACAGCAGAATAAGTAGCTAGTCTACATATACAGAAAAGTCTATATGTACAGAAAAGCAGCTAAAACACACAAACACTTCAGATGCAGTGCAACCCAGAGCACTTGGGTTGTAGCAATATTACGGCAATTACAGTTATAATAAATACTCTAAAATATACTCTATATTTCCAAAATGTTTGAGAAGCACAGTCAGAACACAAGGAGATTCAGGCAAAAATGTTTTTTTTTTTTTTTGAAAGGGGAAAAAGGAGAAATAGAAGGCCTTATCAAATGTCCTCTCTGTATTAGGTAGAATGAGCTAATGACACTAGACTGGAAGGAGTGTCCCAGATCAGATTTACAGTAGGGGCGGGCAACTGCAAAGCCACCAAGTATAACAGCAAGACACCAACAGGGAGGGAGAGTGGGAACAATACTAAAGCTATTAGCCTACAGACAGTAAACACTACAGAAAGCCACAAAATAAAAATTTTTAAACAGATAAAGATTTGTAAAGATACAGAATGCTTTTAACTGCAAACAAATCAGTTACCCGTGCAGATTAATTAATATCACTAAAATACACTCAAAAACTAAGCAGCGGGCAATAAAAGTGCTATATATAAATTCATAGCTGGCCTTAGGCATAGGCCAACTAGGCAGCTGCCTAGGGCGCCGCTCTAGCAGGGGCATTTTTTTCAGTATTTATTTGGTGTAGGTAGACCAGGAGGGGGAGATCCAGGTGGTTTTGGGGGGGTGCCATGGAGCCCTTTTGCCTAGGGCACCAGTTGACCTAAGGCCGCTCCTGTATAAATTGCTAGAAACAATAATCAGTATAAATAATTGAAAAAACAGGATACTTATATATCTCAGCTGAATTGTAGTCAACACCTCTCATCCACTCTACTCAGTGTGTATAGACAGAAACCCTCTCAAAGTTAGGGCTTAAATACCAGAAGAACAACTTTTTTTTTTTTTTTTTTTTACAAAAACACAAAAGAACCAGCCCCCACTAGCCAGCAGCCAATTAACACAATCTAGCCAAGGTAAAGAAAGGCTTCAGCCAGTTCAAGATGGCCTGTTCATGTGCTTTGAACAATTACTGTATAAACAAACAAGCCCAGAGCCAACAATTCTGTAACACTGATCACCACAGGAGAGGGCTGGGTACAGCCACTGGCTGCCAGTTTTGACTGCAAACAGTGAACCAGTCATTTTTAAAAAGTTGGGGGCATAAACGCCAATTGCCATTGGGTAGGAAGTGGGGTTAAGGATGGTGTTACATGTCAGGCTCAGGAGAGTTTGCATGAACTTAAAGACCTACAGGGGCATCTACTGCTGGATGATGGTCAGCATATGTTAAGCATATTAGGTTTGTGTGATACAGTCCACTTAACCCTCCAACAGCAGAGGAGGTGTCTATTCTACCTGTGACATATAACAAGGAATGTTTTGCATACATTAGGGCAGTTTGGGTAGACGTATGTGTGGTATGGGGGTGTCTTTCAATCAGGGTTCAGCATTATATCTGTTACCCCTGAACTACAGTTCAGAGAAACTTGTTGCACATATTTACAGTGATATCACCAGTATATCATTATTTGCACATTTCCTGGTAAAAATAACTTTTAGCACCCCAGTACTTAAACTTGTGCCATTTGTAAACAGAAGTCATGGCCACTTTATCCTGTCTCTCCACACTCTTTCTTCATACATTAAGCTGAAAAGAGATATACAGTGTGGCTTTTAAAGGTAATAAGAATTTAAACAGTTACTAATAAAGCTTCAAAGGGGTGATGTCTTCAGCTGACCATTAAAGCAAGTCCAGTGGGGAAAATAAGTATGGTACATCAGCCTGTAACAAGTCTTTTCATGTTAAACACATTGCAGTGATTTGCTTGCTTTCTTTAATGTAAAATGAAAGTTGTAAGCATTTCCCTTCCAGAAAATATATGTATATAATAGTATTAAGCAATGTGATACACACTATATAACAGCAATAGTAGGCAATGTTCACTGATTATAAACTACAGAAAAGAAAGGCAATTTTCATGCAATACAAAAGGAGTGTCTAAAAGTTACTCATGCCGGTTCCTTTGTAGTCCTTTAAAAAACTAATGATTCAGCATTAAATGATATAATCTTAATAAAAGTACGGGATATGACTGTTAAAAATAGCAGCAATACTTCTGCAAGAAAAGTACAGCTGAGAAGTTTCTTAGAAGTGGAAGAACTCGCAAGTGAAAGATATATGAATTATCGGAGATGCCTTTGTGAATAGCTGACTTGGATACAGCTTTCTTCTGTTGGTGATAATAAAATAACTGCTTGTAATAATTTCCTAATATATTATTCATCAACTCTAGTTTAATATGCATCTTATATGTTCTTCAAAGTGTAATTCATGCATTCACAAAACATCTAACCCATCTGTGTAATGATAAACTTGATATATTTAAAATGACAAATGAAAATTTTTAAATTACATCATCCTTAGAAACCAACCTTTCCATGGCCTTCATTCCATACTATAGTAGGCACATCCAAAGTTAATTTTTTATTATCTGCAGCAACAACATCAAAGCGGCCAACATCCTGATACTTGAATGAGCCTTCCATTGTTACTTGCCAGTTTACTATGCTGAAAATTGCTGGAGGATCACCATTTATATCAAAGAATACTTCCTCACCATTTTTATTCTTAAAGTGAGTATTTTTTATATAGTGAAAAAGCTGCAAGTAGAAAAACAACAGTTTAAAATGATAGCCTTAATATTTTTTTCTGCTATTTTCCATCATTATATGGAATAATATAGTATAGTATAGTATAGTATAGTATAGTATAGTATAGTATAGTATAGTATACAATAATGGCTTATTGTTATTAAAAAATGAGCATATCCCAATAGAAGAAAGAAAACAAGTCTGGTTGCTTAACTGTTGTTGAGTGGTTGGATTTTCTATTACGATAAAATAAAAAAATGATCATATTAGAAGGACAGAACAAAATAAGTCAGGATACTCTGCAAAAATCTGTAGAGATAAAAGGTAAAATTTTGCTACCAGCAAAAATGTCCATGCTTTTCACATTACTTCTCAACTGTGCAGACTAACAGAGTGTCCCTCATTCATATATTTGCCTTGTCCCTTGTTATTCTTGCACTGTTGACACACTTTCACAACATATAAATAATTAATGAGAAAGACAGAGGCAAACCAACATTGTATGCTCTGTACTATGCCAGCTCCCTAGCAATGTACATCAGTAAGGTACTCCCTAGCACTATATTGATGTGCTATGGAAGCATGAGGACATATGTGCCATGCACATGCACAGTACATCAGTACATCAGAAAGCCGGTGGAAGAGCATTAAAGTGACCTTATACAAAAGCATTATTTAAAAAAGGTAAGCAAATTCTTTCTTAAATAATGCCATTGTATAATAATAATAACACACTCAGCCCTTGCAATTAAACAACACCAACCATGGGCAAATCCTGTGATACCCACACCCAGTCATTTGTTACTGCTATAGTACAATATAGTATATATCAATTGTGCTAAAGTTATGCTTTTCAGATTTACAGTACAACTAAGGGCTTTAAAGACTTCTTGGAAACACAATACTGTAACTATATATTTTTTTCTATGCACAACATTTAAAATATAAATAATTTCTCTAACCAAAGCTATGAGCTTTATGTCTGGAGCACTTCTACTGTGATTGATTGATTGATTGATTGATTGATTGATTGATTGATTGATTGATTGATTGAGTTTATGTTTGGCTGACCAGGTTAGTACCACTAGGTCTGTGGCACTGCAGGGAGATATAATGTTGCATTCATAATGACTGTAAGACATGGAAGAAATTTTCCTGCTCCAGTGGTATGTGGGAAGGGTGACACAGTGGCAGAGAATAGTGAAGGCATCAAAAGCAATGTCTTATGGGGAGAGTCCACCTTGAGTGCTGGCAGCTTAAGCATACAGAAATTGCTGGAACTGGATGTCAAATCTCCAAGCGTGGAGGATGAAAAACTTTTATGGGTAAATAATCCAGAAAACTGATGATAATAATGCATTATAAATAAAACAGACTTTGCAAATTGCACTAAACTGTATAAAATAAATAGAAATAAATTAACTGAAGAGTAAGAGTTTTCTTCTGATGTGAGTCAAGCTCCTCAGAATTGTACTCAGCACCATTTGGTGAAACAGAATAATATCCTCACAATACTGGAAGTATCGCTATAGTAATATCAGAAGGATTAAGTGAATTCTGGCAAAAGGAAGCAGGGGCTACAGTATGTCAGCATCTATGTTCTTTTTCACACACTATTACCGCTCAACCTGGGGAGCAGTCTGCAACACTGGCAAGCCAGGTATGTAACAGAGATGTTTTTTGCTAAGATTTCAGTTTGTGCAACCAACAGCCCACAGGGACGGATCTTTGGAGAGCGTTATGCAACCATTAGATACTTCTATTCCTCAGGATAGGACTACTATTTATGATTTGTATTCAGAGAATAAGGAGACATTACAAACTCTGACACACAATTTTGGTACAAAGAAAGTGAGTGCTCCTGGGTCTCACTTTGCTTCATATAATGTACACATAAATAAAAGTGCTATCAGGTTTGTCAGTACTTAACCAAAACTAAGGACAACTTAGGAATTTGGATTGAGGGATAGGAAGGGTTAGTGAATTTGCTTATTGAAGGTGGAATTCTTAAGCATGTTTCTAACTAGTTGTTTGTGGGAAGCAATTGTTGTACAGTTAGTTTTGCAGGTCAGCCCAAACTAAGTGTTTTATGTAGGAATTTAGGGTATTTTACAAAACTCATATATATATATATATATATATATATATATATATATATATATATATATATATATATACACATATATATATATATATCACTGCTACTCTATTGGCTAGTCATTTGGTCAATAGGTTTGTTCAAGAAGAGTTTAATTTGAGTGCGTGCGATGTGAAAAAAAGGATGTTTTTATCAGAAAGTGTTAATATTTGATTCTTATGCTAAGAGTTTCAAATATACCAAAATGTTTTGGCATTAGGGGGTGCAAGTGTGTGTGTGTGTGTGTGTGTGTGTGTGTGTGTGTGTGTGTGTGTGTGTGTGTGTGTGTGTGTGTGTGTGTGTGTGTGTGTGTTTGGTTGAGCACAGAATATTGTGTGTTTGCATTTTCAAGTTAGAGTGTTAGAGTAGGGGACAGATTCTGTGCTGTGCATGTTTGTTGCTGTATGTGGTATGTAACTGAGTGTCTTGTGTAGGGGTAATATTATAAAAAGGGGGTTTCTAAGGTATGGTGTAGGGTTGACTTTAGGAGCAGGGTTAGGGTAGAATAAATTAGTAAAGTGGAATAGAAAAGAAAAATGACTGAGAAAGAAGTGAATATGCAGTTTAGAGCTGATGAAAATGCCATTAATTATGTAACTTTATGGTGCTGCAGTAGCATTGTCGCCTCACAGTAAGACGTTGTCCTGTTCGATTCTCAGCTAAAAGCATCTTCTGTGTGGAGACATGCGTGAATGGGCCTACCTTCGTTGAAGGTTGTGCATCAGGGCTGGCAACTCGGTATGCAAAAATCTACTGCCAATCATTAGCGGACCGGAGTTCCGCTGTGGCGACCCCTAACCGGGAAAAGCCGAAAGATACAACATCTGGATGTCTGCTGTGAAGCAATGCAAAATAGAATCACAAAACTGATAAAAAAGACAAATGGACTGGTAGTATGAAGCTTGGTTTGATTTTGAAAGGTATTTAAAGCAATCTAATACACTTTCAAATGTATTTATTTATTTTGTTAAACTCAAAAGGGAATTTTATATTACTTAGGACAGCCCAAAACATCTTGTAATCAATATGATAAAAGAAGCTGGATCATTGTTGAGAGAGGAAATGTTTGAGGAGAAACTGTGTACCATATTACATATATTGTAGTGACAATGCACACTATTGGTTTGACTATGTAAAAACATAATAATATGCAAAGATGCTGAGGGAGTAGAAACTAGCTTGGAAAATGAAAATTCTGAACCAAACTATTGAGCAGGAGGGGGTTGTACATGACACAATTTGAATGAATAAAAATGAACAAAGTATGTTATGAAATAAATGAAAAAACGAAAATAAATGCAAAACCACTGTACAAAACAAAAACGGAACGGACTCCTTGCACCAGCAGACCACCAAATGTTAAATTCTAAACGCAAATTTATTATTTTAACAAGCGTTTTCACCACAAAACAGTGTGGCTTCTTCAGAGAAAGATAAATTAGACAAAAGTCTCAATGCACGCTCAATATAAATAATGAATACAGAGGAAATGACATCACATTAGTGTAGCTTCCTTTTCAACTAGTTTACAAAAATATTAAAATACATGAATCTAAACATAAAAATAATAAAGACCAAAAATGGCATGTTATAATAAATTAGATTCAGTACACAATTAAATTATATAACCAAGAAATAGAAACTGTTATGCTGTTTTTAACAGAAATATAGTTCCATGCCCTTTATTACACTAAAAGTCCATCCATTGACACAAGAATAATAAAATACAAATCAAACTAAAAAACAAACCTAAGGTACTATATATCAATCATGGTATACAAGAAATATATACCAAGAAAACAATTATATGCAATCTACACTAAATAAAAAACCAAAATTGACACAATTAAATGGCTGTATGTAGATCTATCAGAATAAAATACAGCAAGGTGTCACCAACTGTGTAACAAACAAGCAAGGTGCACCCAATATATAGAATGGTTGTACTACCTAAAATAACTTCTGAGTCTCAAAACTGCAGAGATATTACAATTTTCATTGAGACCCGGATAGCAGAAAGCATCCGTTCTCAACTGCCACTCCAACTCCCTGGTTTCCAAAAGCAAAGGAATAGGGCCCCCCCGAATGTTAGCTGTTACTTGGTCAATGGCCATAAATGAAAAACAATGGCCTGGAAAGTTGTCTATATGTTTGGCTAAGGCATTTGTGTCAATTTGGACTTTTAGTGTGCTACACTAATGTGATGTCATTTCCTCTGTATTCATTATTTATATTGAGCGTGCATTGAGACTTTTGTCTATTTTATCTTTCTCTGAAGAAGCCACACTGTTTTGTGGTGAAAACGCTTGTTAAAATAATAAATTTGCGTTTAGAATTTAACATTTGGTGGTCTGCTGGTGCAAGGAGTCTGTTCCGTTTTTGTTTTGTACAGATGTTATGAAATAAAGTAAACATATGCTATTTGCTTTATTCCTAAAATATGTGTAATGCAAAATAACAACATTTTCAAAACAGTAATAAATATGAGATATTAGAGTCTAATGAAGGAATGGGTGAAGTAAATGAAAGTTGGAAGAAAATACTAATAAAAAGATAATAAGACTGTTAACGAAACAGAGAGTAAAAGAAAAAGGGAAAAATGTAAACAAACAGATAAGCTCACTTTTTTAAGTCTTAATATAAGTAGTATGAAAAATGAGTGGATAACAGGCAACATTTTGCTATGTGTAAAAAGCAAGTGATGATATAATTTGTTTAACAGATATATAATTTATTAATACAAACGTGGAATTTGTTTAAATCTTTATGAAATCGGGTGGTAATATGATCATTTGATAAAGATGACCATTTTTTTTTATTATCAGGGATATGAATTTAAAATTATAACAGTGACAGAAAGAGGTGCAGACATTATGTTCACTCTATAAAAAATAAGAGGAATTTTTTTATATATTGCGTGCATATACTCCTAGCAATATTACTGGACAGCTAACAGGAAGGAACGAATCATGCAAATGTATTTATTTTCTTTTTCAACTGAAATATAGATGGAAATTTTTAACTGTAATTTCAGCAAAAAAAAATTGAATGATATTAAAATGATGTTAAAAGATGTAAACAAATGTGGGATAAAGGGAAAAAGCAAAATAGTAAAAAAGACTTGTATCTGTATTTTGGGTAGAAGAGAGACCCCGGGATTCATGAAGCTCGGCGCAAGGCCGGCGTAAGGGCTGTGCCGGCGGTGCAGTGAATAGCCGGCGTAGTAGCGCCATATGCATAGTAATGAGAGCGCGCCGCAACCACAGACACGTGCGTAGTGTATGTGAGCGAGCACAAGTAGGATGCGTCCGGAGGCGTGGCTAAGCCGGCAGGCGGTGAGCAACCTAATGTGCTGACTGTCACGGTCCGCCCATAATAGTAATGGCAGCAGCCAGGGCCCATGCAGAATGAAACGCACGTAGAGTATGCAACATAGTACCCGTCCCAACTAAACGGAGAAGCAAATACAACCCACGAAGCCCTAAGTGTACCCGTCCAAGGAGCAAAGGATATGCTTAAGACCGCGTTTGTCCCGCAATGCACCGTCAGTGGTCATACCCAGAGAAGGTGTACCGCAGCATGTCAGCGCGCTGCACCGACATAGGAGTAGCGACTAAGGTTACAACCTGTCCCACTTTGCGAGGGGCAGTCCCTGCATGGGCAGTTGTGTCCCGATAAAAAATATTAAAAATGGCAAATGTGCTAAGATTGTAGGACATAATGATATCCCGTATTTAATGTAATGGTTGCATGAATTGGTTATTTCTGTAACTGAAATATCTCAATGTCACAAGAAACAGAATAAGCAACCAAACTGTCACAACAATAAGCTTATATTTAGGCAAACAAGTGAAGTTCTATGCTATATAGTGACCGTGTGTATGTGTCGGCCTGTAAAATCAGATGTGAGTCCCGAAAATATCCCACCTTGGCAACTGGAAAAGGTGGCAACCCCAGTAGCGACATGGGCATGGTCACCAGGGTTACCAGCTGTCCCAATTTGCCATGGACAGTCCCTCATTGGACAGTTGTGTCCCGGCAAAAATCGAAAAACTGGCAAATGACCTGAGATTCCCTGCCAAAAATATTCCCGCAATATACCTGTAATAGTAGCATAAAACATATATTTTGTATATGAAACACATACATGGCATAAGAAACTGAATAAGGAACCCAAATGCTAACAGAATAAGCGTATAGTATGGCAAACAAGTGAAGTTCTGTCAACTCCACTTGCCGTGGGTATGTGTTGTCCTGCAAAATCCGATGTTTCCACAAAACATGACCCACTATGGGCATTGGAAAAGGTGTCAACCATAATGGTCACAAGCAGTAGTGAGAGTACATAGCCGGGTAGCTGTGTCGACACAACAACAGGAAGGAACCAAGATACCCTAAACACAGGCAAACATGTGCATAGCAACATATCCCACACCCAGCAACGTGTCTGTCGCATACACAGGATGGCGTATGTTTAAGTGTAATATCCAGAAGCAGAACCCATGCATGCAGATGTAATACACAATAGCCTCATTGTAGCATGTAAGTCCCACCCATGTACACCTGTGCACCCAAACCAGCTAGCATCCTTGTGCAGCTATACACCTACACACAATGTGCATACCTGAAATGTGGTAAGAAGTATGTGTTAGGCAGTGCCACACGGGCAAATACGTACCTCACATGTCACCAACCCACCCCAGGTACAGATATGGAAATGGCTGCATGTGAATGTGTGTGCAGAATGTGTACATCCCGCATGTGGTATGTACCCGTCCAAACCATATAGGTTTGCACACGCCACGGTGCACATAACTGTACACATGTGGACAAGTCGGGTTGTTGAACCACTGCATCGATGATTAGCTATGCAGAGAAGTCAAACACATATAGCGGAACATGTGCCTACCAAACAGGACGTTCTAACAGGGTGCTACAGGCAAAGAAGGGGAAGGTGGGACATCACATGTGGAGAGTAGCGTTGCCGGATGGCCAAATACACACGGTCAAGGTAAAGGACGGAACAACATGCATATGTCCGGATGGATGTTGTTAGAAAAATATATATAGAAACACATATGAAGTGCCAGTTTAGAATCAAAATACTATATAATGCATTAAATTGTACCGTACAATATGGCAGTAGAAATGATCATGCATGTAATTGGTGAAGCTAAGCTGTAGTGTGATCGAATTCTGACCCTGGCAGTAACCAGTACAGCAGGCTTATGTCTCTCAGCATTAATTATCTGCTGGGTTACAGAAAAATAAATGTATGTACATGCATAACATCACCCCTTCCCCTGAGGAGGATGGCCTTGTGAGCACTATCGAAGATAAGAGTACAACTCCTTACCAGAGAGACAAAGGAACGTAGTAAGAAATGAACTGACTACTGTATCGGAACAGTCCAGGGTCCTTGAAACAGCTACAATCACAGAAGGACACTGTAATTGACCAGGTGCCTTGCAAGGCTGTGTTATTCTCATGGGAAAACATTTTAAAAGCACAACCTCAGCACCCACGTATGTATAGACTATTGCGGACCATAGTGATGGAAATGCCCTGTGACTGACCACGTCAGTAAGGTGGGCAAAAGCTGATTGTAAACACTATATAAAGAAATTGCTTACTGTATAGAGTCAGACAAAACTCTCATACTTGGACTGTATATTATTTTGCCTGCCTGTGTACACTACTAAAACGTGAACCCGAGCTTCCTGTGTTATTGACTGTCACTTAGAAAAGCCTACTGATTACTACAGTCTGGTTTTAACAACTTATTTGACATTGTGGTCCTTCTTAGCCGGAATTCCCTTGGTAAGCTACAGGTCAGAGTGCATGGGTGGTTAGACATCTGCAGGAGAATTTGCCTAAATGGTTCTTCTTGAATGAAAAGACGTCCGACTGAATTGTTGTGTGTAAAGAGGCTGTCCACTGTCTGATCTGTGGCTGAAAAGTGGAAAACTGGATCCCAAGAAGAAAATGTGCAGTCATAAACAGGAGGCTCAGGTAAGGAGGGTTTGCCTCTTTGTGTCTATTGTAGATCAGGGACCAGACTACATTGTATTTCTGTTAACAGTTGTGATAGCAGGTCGAAGACCAATCCAAATAGTGTTAAATCTGGACATAGATCAGGGGAACACAGAGTAGAGTAAATAGTCATTGTAGACACTACAGTGGATACAGGGAAGGAGATACCACGTGGTACGAGAGAAGGGTTACGTAACAGTCGTGTAGAGGATATGGGAGATTAGTGCACAAACAGATCATGTGATCCGCGTTTGACGGGTGACGTGAAGTATATGCAATCGCAGAGAGCACATAATGTGAGATATTCTGCAAAATGGGGTAATAAATATGACATTGATGGTATATTAGACAAAATATCGTTACTGAAACATTGGAATCTCTGAATATGTGATGCAGATGTTCTAGGGTAACCACCTGTCCCACCCTGTGAGGGACAGTCCCTCTTTGGCCAGTTGTGTCCTGCAAACAAACTGAACAAATGGCAAATGTCCTGATATCTCAGGACAAAGATTTCTCAGATATCTTTTACATGGTAGCATAAAACAGTAATTTTGTATGTGGAACAACAAAATATCATAATAAACAGAATAAGCAACTGAAATGCTACAAGAATTGGTAGCTCTCCTGGCAAAAAGTGAATTCCTGTCCTATGTACTGGCCGTGGGTATGTTTTTTCCTAGCAAATTACACGTTCCAAACACTAATGTCCCACATTGTGCATTTGAAAAGGTGGCAGCCCTAAGATGTGCAGGCGACAAAACAGCGACAATTGGGTATCCGTCAAGCACATAGGTGGATTGAGGTAGTGAACCGAAGGGAACAGAACACTAGAAATGCGAAAGCATCATGCGTACACAGAGAAGATCATAATACAGTAGTAGCGACAGCCCCCCCACCCCCGTACCACCTCCGATACCACATCCAGGATATGAAGCGGGAGGGCAGGCTAGTCCCCACACGTTATCCTGTGGCAACAGAGGTATCACAATGACCAAATGTAACAGAAGCTATTGAAACCACATCCCGAACTCGTAACATACCTAGGGACACTCGAGTAAGAAGACAGTCACTAGAACAGAGTGAGGATATCTGTCAATTAATTGAAGTACCGAACCCTCATGCAGGACAGGAAGGCCAGGACCCAACTCCCTTAGTGTATAGACCGTGGACACCAGAAGATATCTGTAAAGTCACAGATGGAATTCCCCATCTACAAAGTAATCGCTATTCACCATGCAATACCCCTGTATCTTCTGATCGGAAAACAAAGGGGGAATGGCGGATGGTACAGGATTTACAAGCTGTAAACCATGTAATAATACCTAGGGTACCGATGGTGCCAGACCCACACACAATATTGAATGCTATGAACACGCCACAGAAGTATCTTACCGTGGTACATATAAGCTATGCTTCCTTTGCAATACCTATACATCCAGATAGTCCGTATCGCTTTGCATTTACATTCAGGGTAACAGATACAGCCATACCCGGCTATCGCAGGGATACTGTGAAAGTACAACGATATTCCCACAGGAGATGGCTAGCTACATTCCGGTGTTTACTCCACCCGGGGCCAGTCAAGTTCTACTTTATGTGGATGATATTCTGCTTGCGGCCCCTACCCAGCAGCAATGTATGGAAGATACAATGGCATTATTGAGATATTCAGCAGAACAGGTACATAAATTAAGCAAGCATAAATTGCAACTACAGAGAATACAGGTCAGGTACCTGGGATATGTGGTATCCAAGGAGGGTAGAACATTACATGACGATAGGAAGGTAGCAATTTCACAAGCACCCAAGCCAACTACCAAGAAGGGAATGAAGTCCTTTCTGGGCCGACTAACATTTGTCAAAGCTGGTTACCAAACAATGCTTTGGAATCTGCTCTATTGTCTGCCTTAATCTTTAATACACCTATGGCAGCACAACATATACTACACTGGATTCCAGTAGCAGAAACAGCTTTCTGCAGACTAAAACGATTGATAGCTTCAACATCTGTATTAGGTCTCCCGAATAATCATAACACATGTTGTCAGACTGTAGATTGTAAGCGGAGATATATGACGTCAGTCTTGATGCAACAGCATGGAAGTAAGCAACGCCCCATAGCTTACTACTCATCGCAGTTGGACACTGTGGCATGGTCAGTGCCACATTGTGTACAGGCAGTTGTTGTAGCACCCATGGCAGTACAGGCCCCGGCCTTAATGTTATTATTCCACCCTCTCACTGTGAGAATGTCCCATGCAGTTGCGATCATTCTGCTGCAAGAGAAGATAGCATTCCTGACCCGTGCTAGACATTTGTCTTGTTTGACCATACCACTGAGTCAACCTCATATGGTGATTGAACGTTGTACAACATTAAACCTATCAACGTCACGTCCGACACCTATGTATGGCACACCACACAGTTGCCTATATGAAATGGATGAAATAACTCCACACAGACATGATATCACTGATATACCCTTAGATGATGCAGAGGTGACAGTTTATGTGTACGGATCATGTAGACAGAGTCCTACAGGAACGAATCAAGTAGGTTATGCAGTAGTTATTGATAATGAGATTGTAGACGCCCAACCCCTGCAGCATAACGTGTCTGCTCAAGCAGCAGAATAGATAGCTTTAACACGTGCTTGTACTCTAGCGAAAAACTGATGTGTGGACATTTATACCAATAGTCAGTATGTTGTCTGTACAGTGCATGTTTATGAGCAGCAGTGGAAGAATAGGGGAATGATAACATCCACCGGTAAACCGATTAATCATGCGCAATTGATCTTGAATGCATTAGATTCCATTCAGTTACCCACTAACGTAGCTAACTGTAAATGTGCAGGTCATACAAAGCAACAGGATAACAGTAGGAAAGGTAAGGCACGAGCTGATGCAGCTGCAAAACAAGCAGCCTCACAGTTGGAAAGTGTCTGTTTGAATGAGGAATGACAATCCTCAGACATTCTAGATGTAGAAATGTTACAAACAATGCAAACATCAACTACGAAAGCAGAAAAGCCGACGTGGGTATGACGAGGAGCAATCCTTGAAGACGGACTGCACATATCCACAGTGAGAAAGCCAATATTAACGTCTAATGTATTCAGATATGCGGCTTTGTGGAGCCATGGGTAGAGCCATGTCTCAACAGGGGGGATGGTACAGTTGGTTAACAGAATACCCCTAACATACGGAATTAGGAACCACATACAAACATCATGAGCAGCGTGTCACATTTGCAGTAGACATCATGCACAGGGAGCATTTAAACCGAAGGGAGTGAGTTTACCTACACCACCATAACCGTTCCGTACTATTTGTATGGAGTTCATACATCTGAATAAATGTGAAGGGAAGAAATACTGTTTAGTGATTACATATATATAATCAAAATGGGTAGAAGCATTCCCAACCATGAATCCGGATGCAGCAGCAGTGGCAAAGGTGCCAGTAAAATAAAGTATCCCTAGATCTGGCATACTGTAAAGAAGCTACAGTGACAATAGAACACATTTAGTGAACCAGACAATCACGCAACCTGGGGGATTATTTTGTATTTCCATGAATGTAAATTGCATGTACAACCCACAGTCAGCATGACTGGTGGCGCGGTACAATGGGATCCCGAGAAATAAGTAGAGGAGGTTGGTGGGTGACACCCAGACGAGTTACATTTGCTGTCTACCTCTAGCATTGCTGAGCATGACAACAGTTCCAAATGTAAAGTGTTGCACCCACTTCGAAGTAGTATGTGGAATGGCATATCATGTTCCAGAGTGGAAAGCTGTCATGCCTGCAGAGCCGGAGGTCGATGGCTCATTAGCAGGTGACATGAGTGGATTGTTAACCAATAACACTGTTTTGCAGTTAAAGTCTTTTACAGATAAAGAGCAAGCGAAGCCGGGCGCATAGCTGACACCAGTATCCTGTGTGTATGTCACTGTTATCCAAAGAAGATAATTGCCAAGTGGAATGTGTGAAGGTCTGTACCAGGTACTGTTGGCAACGCCTACTGCAGTAAAGTTTGCAGAGAGGTCGTCCTGGGTTCACCTCACAGTTTTCAAACCGGTAAAGGATATCAAGTCTGATTTACATCTTGTAGCTGATATACCATAGAGCCTGAATCACCCGGGCCAGACTGTATAACAATACAAAGCAACCCCAAAGACATTTGGTTTACTGTCCTACTGATCATACACCTATTAACCATGTTTGTGTTTACTTTACATTTGCTGGGACCTTACCTGCATATAACTACACGGATACAAATAGTGATACGTGATGAACTGGCCACAGAGTGGCTTCCAAACTTCAACACATACCTAGGCATGACGCGCGTGTGCATGTACAGACTATGAACATTTTAAATTGCTGTGTTTGTACTGCCATACCTACATCATATGGAGGACTTCCGATGTATGTTGTCCCCTTGGGGATAGATTGAGACTTGTGAATATATACACTTTGATACAGGTTCTGTGAGATCACAGGACAAAGTGGCACTGTACTTACCTGTTACACAAAAAGTAATTGTATGTTGTCATAAACATGATACAGTTCAAGTTGGTGGGAGTATTTGTAACATAACTGTGTCTTACAAATGTCATATAACAGCCAAAGATCACAGTACTACTTGTAGCACCATTCATTATCTGTATTGAAGCTTCATGAGAACAACGTGGAAGGATGTGCAGAAACATCCTGAATTGTATAAACAGTCCTCTGTTATAGACAGGAAAATGTTACATGCAGAGGTAACCCGCATCAGTAGTAAAGTAGAATATTGTTATGTTGTTTGTGGGAAAAAAGCATATCAATGGTTACCTGAGAATTGGTCTGGCAGTTGTTATTTGGGTTATCTGGCTCCAGTCACATGACATACTGCACAATTGCCTCTGGGTGCAACGAACTATAACACATATAGCTCGAAGAACTGGGAACACAGTCGAGAAACCTACTAATCCAGTGGGTGAAATGGAAGCTGTTCTGAAAATCCAGTCTTCTGCAAGAGATAAAGGAATATCGATTCATATGGACTTGAGTGACAGTGTCATAACCTGGGCTGGAACACTCCCAGCTTGTGGAGTAGTGAAATCAATCAGGGAACAGAGGAAGTTGTCAAAACCTGTCGGAGGAATGATCAATGTGACTTTCCGCTCTTGAACATGTGACTGATGAACTGGATGCAATGAGAACTGTTGTGTCACTGGCGGCGAGAATTGGTACGTGCGCGCTTATCAAAGAAGACCGCTGTGTCCAAGTACCACATAAAAAGACCAAAATCAACGCCCACCTAGAGGTAATACAGCAGGTGTCATCCATGGTGGAACCAGGCCCAAACCCACTGACGAACCATTTCCACAAACCATTTGGTGGATGGGGTTCAGTCATACTGAATATCATGATTGCCATTTGTGTTGTTCTGCTCATATTGGGAGCATGTGTCTGTTAAGGGATACTTTGCATGTAAGTATTAGTCAGGGACTCTGTCGACGTATCTGTAACCGAGACTATGTATCAAGACCTGTAGTGGTATTTGTCAATACAAAATGCAATCCATTTTGAAATGTACAACAAATTACTTGCCTAGTTAAATGTTCCAGAGAGGAAGAGGCTAAGGAATGAAATAATGTTGTATATGTTTCTGGATAGAATAGAAGCAATCAAAGGAGGGAGAATGTTAGCAAAATACATATTTAAACATATATATGACGTGCTACTTTAGAAGCAAATAGTGTATAATGCATATTATTCTATCTTACAATATGGCAGTAGAGCTTATCATGCATGTAATTGCCTGTAGTGTAGCTGCAGTGTGATTGAACCCTGACCCTGGCAGTAACCAGTGCAGCAGGTGTATGTCATTCAGCATTAGTCATCTGCTCGGTTAGAGAATAATAAATGTATGTACAGGTATATCTGTCATCCTTCCACTGAGGAGGATGGGCTTGTGAGCTCTATCTAACACAGAGTACAGCTGCTCACCAGAGAGACAAAGGAACCTAGTAGGAAATGAAGTGACGAGGATCTGAACAGTGTTGGAACCGTGACAGAGCAGAATTTACCGAAGTACATTCTAATTGACTATGTGGCTCGCAAGGCTGTGCTATCCTCATGGGAAAACATTTAATAAGCATTACCTTAGCACTGTTGTAGGAATACAATATTGTGGACTATAGTGATGTAAATGCCCTGTGACTGACCACATCATTAATGTGTGCAAAAGATGATTGTAAACACAATACTCATACAGCTGTAACATGTATAGAGTAAAACAAAACTCTAAACTTGTACTGCATAGTTATTTGCCTCCTGCTGCACAGTAGTAAAACGTTGTTAATCTCAGCTTCCTGTGTTATTGACTGTCATTTTGAAAAGACGAATGAGTGTTACAGTTTGATTTAAACAACGTAATTGACAGATGTGTATGTTCTAGCATGGGAATAGGTCAAGCCAACCATCACAATGACCATGTGTACCACATACAAACAGCCAGTAACACGCAGTAGTAGTGCATGAAGGCATACACGACTGTGGGAATAGTACAGGACATATGGCACATGCCAAGTGCAGATGCATGACACAAACCCCAGGATGGGTGTCCCTGCAAAGAGGAACATGTGCCAACCACACCTCCCACAGATGTACCGGCAATACAAACACATGCCAAACACACAGAAACACTACCGTCCAACACACGACTGCAACGGAGCCTGGTCAGACACCAACATGAAGCATGCACAAACAGGGACTTGTGTAATTGTTGCCTTAACACCCCCCCATAGGCCAAAGAAGAATAGAATGGACATATGCATGTAATGTTGTGAAGGATGTGTGGTAGTCCTCAGTATCACAGTGTTAGGGACACAGATACACTGTCATCAACTGTGACGTATGTGCACTGTAGACAGCATACCTGCAAGTAATACAGAGGACAATCATGTGCCACAGAAATATACACTGGAGAAAGAGGATAGGGGATAGACAAGTGTAAATGTGACAAACTATGAATATAGGTTCATACGTCCATAGGTACAGGGTAGGCCATCGTCCCAGGTTCAGCCATAACCCTACACCATAGTTAGGATGACTTTGCCAACCTTCTGTGCTTGAGATAAAATACTCATGATATTGCTGTACCTCCGTCAAGCAGTGATAATGATGTAATCCCTGGCCTATACCTGCAATTCCCCATCCAATGGACAACATACCCGTGAACAAGGCTAGGAAGGATCTCTGTCTCACATGTACTGTGATGTAGATCCACAGCATTGTGAGTGTCTGGGTGATATATGTGTCACTCAAACACATCCCATTAATGACCGTGACAAGGTTCATGTCACCTGCCCTTGTGGTTCTGAGGGATGCAGATACAGTAGGTGAAGCATACACATGACATATGGGTTGACATGGCCTCGTATGTCAGGCACAGGTCAACACTAAACAACAGGTATGTGACTTAATGGGGCAGGGGTCCTACAAGTGGGGCAGCATTACACAAAACGATGTCATCCTGCATCTGTACGACAATTAACCTATGAGGCCTTCCCAGCTGCTGTAGGTGTATGGTCAGATACAGTCTGAATGGGGCAATGTAGTAAATCATAGGTGTAACACGTAATGGGTACAAGGAGACAATGACCTACCCTGATGTAGATGTGAATCCCTGCACAAACAGGTGGGCAATGCAGAAGTCCCACAGAACCACGATAGCAACGTGTGTGTTGAACGAATGGTGACCGACAAACTCTGTCCCCTGATCCCTGGTAATCACCCCTGTGCTCAGTGGACAGCCACCTATATGCTGGACAGGGGTTACCTAGTACTTCTCGACAGGTATGATGTTGCATTACTTAGCATTTAGCTGTGGGACATGTCCCTGACAGCAGATATGCATATCTGGGAGGCCACCTTGAAGGATATCTGTGTCAGATGTCCGTCCCACTATGGCACCTGTTTTGCAGTCATCTACAAACAATGTTGCCCATAACACCCCTGTGTGTGCCTGTACCGTGGAAATGTAGATGTATGACAGGAGTGGACCCAGGGAAGGGCCCCATGGGACACCACTTGCGACAGGCAGTAGGTCTGACATGCTGCCAGCAACTATGACCGCGTGGGTTGTGTCACATAGACAGTTTACAACACATTCTGTGATGTACTTGTTCACATCCCAGCCAATGGGTTTATCAACGATACCTGAGGGGGGTAATGTGATGAAGGCCTTTGCCAGGTCGAGGTAGGCTGTATGGACTGCAAGACCCCCATCAATGGCCTCGGTGACTGTCCCGAAAATGTCAACCATGCTTTAAAGGCATGAACCGCCCCTGAACAAGACAAACCATGTTGGATGCAAAGTATGCATGTCCCCTATGCGTTCATGTATGAGCCGCAGTATGATCCCTCCCCATGTCTTTGCAGATAGGTCTCCTCATGGTAATGGGACAGTAATAACCAGGCTCAGTGGAGGCATTGGCCCTGTGACGTGGGACTACAGTTGCCATGCGACACAACCTGGGTACGTTACCTGAGGTGAGGCTACAAAGAAATAGCTGTCCTAACTGTGGGTCTAATTCCTCAATGAGATAGTGGAGTACACAGTCGGGTCACCAGCTGGTCTCATGGATGCTATGTCCACTACCCTGGAGAGAGCATGTCCCACCCGTGTGTCACAGAACATTTGGTGACCACAAACCGCTGGTACAGACATCTCCTCATGTGTGGGGAGGGTGTGGAGATGTCCTCACTGGACTTGTCAGCCCGTATGTTGGCAATGTGTGTATGTTGAGTAAACTCCACCTCTTTGTGAACCCAGTCAGAGCATATGTGGGAGTGACCTCCCAGGTGTCGAGCATAGCAACTGAAGGTGGTATGATTGTCAGCCAGGTCCATGTAGGTATATCTGTGGAATGTGCCCTGGACCATGGCATGACAGTGTGTAACTCTACACATATGATGACCAAGGGTGTCATACCTCACAAGGTGTCTGCTCCACCTTGTAGTAGCCACCTCCTCTTGTTGTACAGCCTGTGTATGGCTGGGGTACACCACACTGGATGCTTGGCATTGGTACAATGAACCACAGTTGGGTAAGTGAATGCCTGGTTCATGCAGTCCTGTAGGTACTGGTAGATGGCATATGTGATTGATGCAGTGGCTGCAGTACTGTCGACCACTGGCTCAGGGTCCTTAAAGGAGACCACAGTAGTGTGCAGAATTGTGAAGTCTGCCTCTGAGCAAGCAATGTGTATGGTAACTGGCAACACTCACAGCAACGGATGCCAATAGCAGAAGCCATTGTCCAAATAACATAGATTAACGTCTGCATGACAATATGTCTTATCATACATGTATTGACACATGTCTGCTAATTACAATTGCAAATGGCCGGTAAGACTGGTCTAAAGTTCCCGTGATGTACACAGTCTGGAGGTGTTGTTCCGACAATAAAGTGGCGATACCTCCCAACCGTGACCTCTGGGTATTAATTAAAGTGGTTGTTAACCTGCAACATTGGATGTACACCATTGGGTTCTGGTGTCGGAAAACATGGTTCCTGTAGCACTACACAGTATGGGTAGTCAAGCAGACATCCGCGATTGTTGAACACACAGCATCAGTGAAACCCACTGGCCACAAGGACACAGTCCGACAAGCTCTACACTTTACATATGCACAGTGGTGTCCATTGTAGGACCCAAAAATTTCTTAAAGGACAGCGTGCCCGCTTCTTTCATCACCTACGTGAACTCATTGTCGTCACCACGTCACAGGTACACATATGCACCGCAAGCGTGTTTAATGTTGATGATAGCTGTCCATGAAATGCAGCACATATGCACAGAAATACCCAGGGTACTGGGTCCATAGAACTGCGTCCACATCACAGTCCCGCACACATGAAGGATGTGTAATGGGTACTGTCGACTGTTGCAGTCAAGGGATTCTGGGTATGTAGACTCTGGGCTCGGTGTTGTTTCGCAGGCAATCCTTTGTCCCGCCCTGTGGGAGGGATGTGTGCGTAGCACCTGCCTTACTCTCCACTAATAATGCAAACCATCCACCGGAGAATGCTAAATGCAGGTGTGAAATGTGTACAGCCCTATACTAGTGTCCAGTAGGCAATTCTCATGGGGGGTGGATTATGTGCATATTTGAATTTAGCTAGTATAATTTATTCATTTACAATGGGCAATATCTCTTTAAGAGAGGGACTATAAATATGTCTCAAAATGGTGATGTTTTATTTTCATGGATATTTGGCATTGAGAAAGGCTAACATTAGCCGAAACCGGTTTGCTTATTCAGCATGGTTCTGACCATTGCTGATACATGGATTTATT